>NC_056732.1:523407130-523527130 GCF_019279795.1 Protopterus annectens
CTCTAGTGGATACAGTGAGACTGAGGTCCCCACCCTTGAGCAGTCACCACTGTACCCTCACAGCCCCAAAGGTGGTTTTGCTGGGGGCTGAGTAGGTGGGTCAGGCCAACTCTCTAATTGTGACATGTGGCCCTCAAGCTGGTGTAGCAGATCTCCAAACTTCCTGTGGAGCTCGCTATGCACCACACCCCAGACCTGGCGACGGGTGACAGTGTCCTGTCCGTGCCCACTCCTGGGGGGGGCCCATCCCCTGAGGTGGTTCCACCCAAAGGTGGTGCAGGACCAGTGGACGAGGAGGTCCCAGAGTGGGCCCCAGATGTGCTGGTGCCCAGTGTCATGGCCAGATGAGGTGGGACAGGTGGGTCCGCTGGGACCGACCTTCCCAAATGTGCTATGGTGTTTCAATTTTACAACATATGTGGGTGAGTAATAGTCAACACATTCCAGGATTAGGTATAACAGCATGCATAGATATTCCCATTAACCCAAAACACCAGATATGGAACAGTTGCATAGCAAACAGAACACATGCATATATGGAACCACAGAGGCCATTACAACAGCATGCAGGTACATTGATGACAGCATGCCACCAATGTGGGAGTATTTCAACATGGCACATGCATAGAAACAAATTTAAGTATTTATCAAACAATAGGACATATGACCCAACAGTTGATTTAATGGAGCACATACCGATTGAGTGGTGTATTTAGTTTATTGTTGCAGATATGGTGGAGGTGAGAGAAAGATGTCAATTAACAGCTAGTATATTCCTGTAGTTCTCATTACTTTTCTAGTCAGTGCTGTGATCTGTACCTTACAGGTATTAGTACACTACCCTATGGCCTTAGTTTGGACAGTGGCATGGATGTAGACAACTATAAACATGAACTGAGTTTTACCTGCAGTATACACCTCTTACCTGGTATACCTGTGGAGGTATTGTTGGTTAACACTACCTAACTGTTTCTACACATATTCCCATATTCCAGGTTGATGTTATGCACATACCTGTCCATCTGTTATTGCACACACTCTGGGCATGTCTTGACCACATGCAGGTGAACCGGGACATATTTTGACTATTGCCCTCTTAAACCTTTGGTGAGTTGTACAATGACAGGTTTGTTTTCATTGATATTTTTCAAATATGTACAGGCCTGACAGTCAGTTATATAACATGAAATGCTGCCTACATGTCAGAGATTAGCACACTGATATGCCAGGGGGACAGGGTAACAGCTGGCAGATATGGGCCGATTAGCTGGACATTCTGGACAATTCTGTACACTTGTGGGGTATGATTTTGCATACATATTACTACCACTCCCAGGATTTGAACCATGGCTGTGTGTGCTAAAAATGCAACAATTCACATCTCAGTTGAGTGTGCTATTTTGATTATGTTGTCTATCTTATAGGTTCATAGGTTCATAGGTAGGTACGAGGCTATTGGACCTAGGGCCTATATAAGCCTAGCCAAAAAGGTACCCTGGCTTTCACCACCCAAGAAAATTATTTTCCTGTGCCCCTGTCGAGCAGAGCCACAGAAGTGATCCCCGGGGTTAATTTCCTATCTCCCATCCAATCATCAAGATTTTTCTTGAAGAGTGCTAATGAGGAGCTTTGTTTGATATAGATAGGTAGTTTGTTCCAGAGTATGGAAAGTCTCTGGGACAGGAATATATCCCTCCAACATGTTCTGTTTATTGTGGTGACAAAGTTTAAGTCCCTAGAGCATGTAGCTCGGAGAGATTGGGATTTCTTTAAGTGAAGCATGTCCAACAGCTCTGGGTTTGACATAGCTTTGTATGTTAGGCACGGGGTAAAGCTGGAGTTTTTTGAGATGGAACAATGATCTCTTTTTTCCTGGATGAGAAACCTTTTGTGATGAGGTGTGTCATGTAGAAGGATTTCCTTACTACTGTGGCGATGTGATTATCAAAGGAGAGACTACTGTCCACCGGTGTCCCAAGGTCTCTTATCACACGTTTGGTGTTAAGTAGACTATCGCCTATGTGGTAATTCATGGGTACAGAGATTTTACCAAAAGGGATGACAATGCACTTTTTGGCATTGAGCTTGAGGCCATGGCTTTGACACCAGGCATCGGTCTCAGTGAGGTCTTTTTGTAGGATGTCCACATCATTAGGAGTTTCGATTATGGCTCCTAGTTTGCAGTCATCTGCGAACTTTATTAGCCAAAGATCGTCTGTGTTAGCCTGTACTTCTGAGAAGTAGATACTAAACAGGAGGGAACCCAGGACTGAACCCTGTGGTACTCCACTTGTCACTGTTCTGAAGTCGGATTTTGAGTCTGCTGCTTTCAAAGTGTGGGTTCTGTCAGTTAGCCAGTTGGCAACCCATCTTGTGACATAGGGATTTATACCTAGTTTATAGGTTCATAGGTAGGTACTAGGTTATCAGCCTGAGGGCCTAAGCAAGCCTAGCCAACAGTGTATTGGCTTTTGCCACCCATGTAGTGTTAAATTCTTGCCCCTCTATCGAGCAGAGCCCCAGACATAATCCCATGGGTGAATTTCCTATCACCCATCCACTTATCAAGGTTTTTCTTGAAGAGTGGTACCAAAAAAAAGCACTAAATGTTGTGAGTTGTCAGTCTTCAGTTTATTACAAAATGTTACGTGCTTTTGTCAATGCCAGTTGACTTCCTCAGAACCACGCCAAAAAGGTACCCTGGCTTTCGTCACCCAAGAAAATTATTTTCCTGTGCCCCTGTCAAGCATAGCCACAGAAGTGATCCCCGGGGTTAATTTCCTATCTCCCATCCAATCAAGATTTTTCTTGAAGAGTGCTAATGAGGAGCTTTGTTTGATATAGATAGGTAGCTTGTTCCAGAGTATGGAAAGTCTCTGGGACTGGAATCTATCCCTCCAGCATGTTCTATTTATTGTGGTGACAAGGTTTAGGTCCCTAGAGCATGTAGCTTGGAGAGATTGGGATTTCTTTAAGTGGAGCATGTCCACCAGCTCTGGGTTTGACATAGCTTTGTATGTTAGGCACGGGGTAAAGCTGGAGTTTTTTGAGATGGAACAATGACCTCTTTTTTCCTGGATGAGAAACCTGTTGTGATGAGGTGTGTTATGTAGAAGGATTTCCTTACTACTGTGGCGATGTGATTATCAAAGGAGAGACTACTGTCCACCGGTGTCCCAAGGTCTCTTATCATGTGTTTGGTGTTAAGTAGACTACTGCCTATGTGGTAATTCATGGGTACAGAGTTTTTACCAAAAGGGATGACAATGCACTTTTTGACACTGAGCTTGAGGCCATGGCTTTGACACCAGGCATCTGTCTCAGTGAGGCCTTTTTGTGGGATGTCCACACCGTTAGGAGTTTCAATTATGGCTCCTAGTTTGCAGTCATCTGTGAACTTCATTAGCCAAAGACCGTCTGTGTTAGCCTGTACTTCTGAGAAGTAGATACTAAACAGGAGAGGACCCAGGACTGAACCCTGTGGCACTCCACTTGTCACTGGTCTGAAGTCAGATTTGGAGTCTGCTGCTTTCAAAGTGTGGGTTCTGTCAGTTAGCCAGTTGGCAACCCATCTTGTGACATAGGGATTTATACCTAGTTTATAGGTTCATAGGTAGGTACTAGGTTATTGGCCTGAAGGCCAAAGCAAGCCTAGCCAACAGTGTATTGGCTTTTGCCACCCATGTAGTGTTAAATTCCTGCCCCTCTATTGAGCAGAGCCCCAGACATAATCCCAGGGGTGAATTTCCTATCACCCATCCACTTATCAAGGTTTTTCTTGAAGAGTGATGATGATGAGCTCTGATTGATGTAGATGGGAATTGTGTTCCAGAGCATGGGAAGTCTCTGGGACAAGAATCTATCCCTCCAGCATGTCCTATTCATTGTTGTGGTGAGGTTTAGGTCCCTAGAGCATGTAGCTCGGGGAGATTGGGATTTCTTTAAGTGGAGCAAGTCCATTAATTCCGGGTTTGACATGTCTTTGTATGTTAGACAGAGGTCTCCTCGGAGTAAGCAGTATGTGACCGAGTAGAGTTGGAGTTTCTTGAGTCAGTCAGCATAGGGCAACTGTTTGACACCAGCAATCCTCTTGGTGAGGTACTTTTGTGGCCTCTCAATTTGTTGTAGGTGTCTTGTGAGGTACATCCCAAATGGAGCATTGCATTCAATGAGGGGTCTGATAAGTGATGAGTAGAGGGGGATGATGACTTCCTTATTTCTAGATGTGAACCCTTTTGTGATTAGGTGGGCCATGTAGAAAGATTTTCTGACCACTGTGGCAATGTGGTTATCGAAAGAGTGGTTACTATCCACTTGGGTCCCAAGGTCTCTTATCACACTTTCTGTGTTAAGTGAACTTCCCCCTATTTGGTAATTCATGGGTACCATGTTTTTGCCAAAGGGGATAACAATGCACTTTTTGGCATTTAGCTTGAGGCCATGATTTTGACACCAGGTGTCTGTCTCAGTGAGGCCCTTTTGTAGGATGTCTACATCGGCAGGGGAATCGATAATGGCACCCAGTTTGCAGTCATCTGTGAACGTGGTTAGCCATAGACCCTTGGTGTTCGCTTGCACTTTGGAGAAGTATATACCGAACAGGAGAGGTCCCAAGACTGAATCCTGGGGCACTCCACTTGTCAATGATTTGGAGTCGGATCTGGAGTCTCCAACTCTCACTGTGTGGGTGCTGTCCATGAGCCAGTTGGCCACCCATCTCATGATGTAAGGGTTTATGTTATGATTGATGAGTTTATCTATGATTCCTGAATGGGGGATAGTGTCAAAGGCTTTAGCGAGGTCCAGGTAGGCTGTGTGGACCACCTTGCCCTCATCTATGGCCTTGGTGACTGTTTCAAAGAAGTCTATCAGGTTTAGGAGACATGATCTTCCTTTCACAAATCTGATTTGGGTAGCATCCAAAGTTTGGAGATTACCAATGTCTTTGTTTATGAGTTCTATGATGATATGCTCCATGGCCTTGCAGACCAGGCTTGTCAGGAGAATACGTCGATAGTTCCCAGGATCTGTGGTGGTTCCTCCTTTGTGGAGTGGGATAACCATTACTGTGCACAATTCTGTGGGCACATAGCCTGTGGTGAGGCTGTGACTGAACATGGAGTTTAAGTGGGGGGCTAGTTCATTTTGGAGTTCATGTAAGACATAGCCTGAGATGTTGTCCGGTCCCATGGATGCTGTGTTTTTGGCTTTAGAGAGTGCAGTTTTTACTTGCATGTTTGTGATTGACAGGGCTCTACAACCATTTGGTATAGTTATAGGCCCTTTGTGGGGTGAGGGGGGCATAACATTTGCACTGAACCTATCTGACAAGATGTTGGCAATATCAGTTGGCTCTGTATATTTTGCCCCATTCTGTTGTAGCTCTGTGCAGATCGGGGTGTTGCCATGAAGATTCTTGACATAGCTAAAGAATGCCTTGTGGTTGTCTTTGGTATCTGTGGCAATTTTTCTTTCAAAATTAGCATTGGAGGATTTAATGAGAGATCTTAGTTTCTTACTGAGGCCCATCAGTGAGTTCCTCCATACCTGGATTTTTACTCTCTTTTGCAACAGTTTCTTCCTTCTGTTGTAGAGTTTGTTAATGGCAGGGGACCATCAGATCGGCTTCCTTTTTTTGGAGGATAGCGTCTTGGTTTTGTTGGGGATAGCACAATCCATGCACTCATGCAGGTGCTTGAAGAGTGTATTTGTGTAGGATTCAGCAGTCATCACTGTATTGACTGTATTATCCATCTATGGGGGCATTGTGAAGTTAGCCTCCTCAGTTTTGAGTAGCGTGAAGCTTGCTTTGGTGAAATTTTTTATGATGGTTTTTTTTGTGTGGGGGTGGGGTCGGGATGTGGATATCTAGGGTGATTAGTTTATGGTCTGATCTAACAAGCGAGGAGTTGATCTCGGGCATTGAGCACCGGTCACCCATGTTGGTAATGATCAGGTCCAGAATATTGTTGCCCCTGGTGGGGGTGTTGACAAGTTGATCCAGGGCATTAGAGTTTATAAATTCTAGGAATCGTTGAGCAAGGGGATTAGTACAAGAGTAATTTTCCCAGTTTATGTTAGGGTAGTTGAAATTGCCCATTATTATGGAATTTGGTTGGACCCCCATTTTTTCCATTGTCCCCAGGAATGAGAAGTGAGAGTCCTGGGTCATGGTGGGGGATCTATAACAAGCGACAATTTTTGCCCAGGGTTAGTTGCACTTGGATGATTTCAGAGGCATGTTTTGAAACTAGCCTGGAGGTATGGATGTCCTTGATGAAGATGGACATACCTCTGCCATTCATGTTTCAGTCCAGGATTTGTGGCCGAAACGCGTGGTATGAATTATAGCCTGGTAGTGCTGGGGTGCTCTTGGGAGCCTTGAACCAGGTTTCAGTCACTGCACAGATATTGATGTTCTCCATTTTGAGGAGTGCCTCGAGTGAGTGCATGTTGAGGTTTAGACTCCTAACATTGAGCAGCATTGCCCTCAGTTTTTTGTCACCTTTAGTTCTTACGGTGGTGGGTTTGTTTTTTGAGCTTTGCCTAAAAAAGGCACTATGGGGGCAGCAAGAGCCTTGGCCAATATCCTGAATCCCAGGTGTGACAGGTGCAGGCCATCTCTGGTGAAGCATCGGGGCCTGTCAAGCATGTCATCCCAGGCAGACAGATACTGGATCCCCTTTGAATGACATCAGATGCTTAGCCAATTGTTGAAGTTGATCATCTTATCCTTGTACTGTGGTATCATTCTTGGTGAAGGCAGGATGCTACTCAGGGCTAGGGTCATACCTGCCTGTGCTACAAGATCGGAGAGCTCTTCCATGTCTCTTTTCATGTAGTCCAGGGAGGTACATCTCAGGTCATTTACACCAACATGGACAATGGCAGAGTCATATTTGTACTTGCCTTGTAGTGACCTGAGTGCATGTGTTATGTGGCGGATTCTGGCACCCAACAAGCAGCTGACAGCAGCCTTCTCTTTGTCCAGCCTGGTGAGTGGAACGTCGGTGTGCCTGACTACAGAGTCACCTATCACTAGTGTGTTGGGTATGTTGTTTTGCCTTATGGACTGTGGTTGTGTGGCATACCAAGTTTATAGGCTATGTGTTGTTTGGGGTGTGTTGGTGGGAGGAGGTTACTTGAGTGTCTGCTTTGGAGGTCTCTGTTGCCTAGGCAGATTTAGATTTTTAATCAGAGCCTCCGTATATGTCTTGGTGTTACTATGTGTGGGTTTTGGAGGTGTTGGTTTAGTTGGTCTATGTGTAGTGAGTGGGGTGCTGTGAGCTATTACCTTCTCCTGTTGACTGTCTGTTCCAGTCTTGGCTGGAGAGAGCTTTGCCTCTAGATTGGCTGTATATGTGCATCTCTCGCAAGTGTTAGTGTTTGGTGCTGGACATCCCCCCTTTCACTGTTTTCTGTCTAAGTCTCTCTGAGTTGCATTATATGACCTTTTGTGATTACAACAGTCATATACAGACATTCTTACACATTTTATTTATGTAGCACAGTATGGGTGACAGTGCTTAATACAACAGTACTATTAAAAGATTGCAACTCTACATTACCATATGATACCAGAGTAAACACATGCAGTCCAGCAGTTAGACCTTTATTGTCAGGCTGTTATGGATTTATTTACATACAACCTATATGAGACTCTTCCTGCCATATTCTCTGGTGTATGCAGTACATGTCTTAAACAATACAGGTTTTATACAGGCGATTAACTTACTACTACTTTTAGATTTATTTCCTTTGACAGTACATGCAAGAGTATTACTAACCTGCCTCACATCGCAACCGCTGCAATCTACAGGCATGGGCTTCCTGCTTCGCAACCCGCTCATCTGCCACTGTGAAAGACATAGGAGAAATATTTAGCCATACCTATCCATAATATACATGAGCTGGCAATTATTAAACAGGTAGTGGGCTGATACTTATCCATGGCTGGGACATCTTCTGTCCTCCTAACCTCTTGGATCTACTGATCCAAGAGATCCCTCTTTCTCCGCTTCACGTCGGCATAGTGATGCCTGACCTGCTCACCAGTTCAAGGTATGCCAGTGGCACTGGTGAGGTCACAGGCGAGACAGTCTCAGGCTTCCGCTTTGTATTGGTAACACTGGTACTGGGCCTGTAGCAGTCTCTGGTCATGGTCTTTAACAAGGAGTCCTGCCATGACTCTGGACTCCTGGATGCCCCAGTGCTGCACCCGAAAGTGCACACCCTTTCCCATACCAGTCATAGTGCCTACAGGAGGAAGCTGCAACCAGTTATGAGATGTATTCCCGCCTGTTGGGTTTAAATAGGGCCGATTTCCTGCACTTTGCCGTGATTGGATGGTTTTGAAAATGCTAAGCTATGGGCAAACCTGCTTACCTGAGGTTGGCATTGCTTAAAGGGGTATACCAATGGGCAAACTGATTTAGCTGGCCTACACATTGCTTACAACTACTAAGCTGGGCTGTGCAATGCTTAGTGTTGCTTAATTTTTAATTTGCATACTATTTGCTGTTTGGCATTGCTTTACTATTCATTACATGTTATATATGTAGTGGTGCTGCGGTAGCGTTGTCGCCTCACAGCAAGACGTTGCCCCATTCGATTCTCAGCTACAGCGTCTTTTATGTGGAGGCATACGTGAATGGGCATGCCTTCATTGAAGGTTGTGTGTCAGGGCTGGTAACGCAGCATGTAAAAATCCACTACCAAACATTAGCGGACTGGAGTTCCGCTGTGGTGACCCCTAACCGGGATAAGCCGAAAGACACAACATGTTATATATGTGTTTGGTATCCATGATTCATGTGTACGTACACTGTATGGGGTCCTTGTGTTTATTAGGGGATTTCAACACTTTATTATAATGACACCTCACATCTGGGCTTAATGCAGTACTCCAGTTCACATATTTATGTTATGTAGTAGATTATACAACATAAAACTGTATATAGATTCCTTTCACATATTAAGTTTGATTTTCCTATAGTGAGGATCTGTTTGGTGATACCTCAATTTTATGTACTGCTGTGATGGCTTAGTGGTTAACTACTGTGACTATAGTGTAATGGGTCCTGGATTCAAGACCTGTAAAGGCTGTTTATTTTATTTATGGCCAGAACAGCAGCTGTTGCATACTGAGTGATTAAGGCACTTTTAAGCAATTGTAAGTGGGTTTGCATGAGGGTAAGCAATGCTAACTTCCGGTTAAATATGCTTTCAGAGAGGTAGCTTCAGTATTGCTTAACCTGTGTGCGCTTTGCTTATCCACGCGCAAATGGGCTTAAACCCGCTTACTACTGTTTAAATATGCTTATTCTTGCTTAATAGTGCTTACTCCTGCTTACCCCTGCACTAATTTAGGCAGTAATCTAAAATGGTTCTTGGGAAGGTGGTGGATTTGGACACTCCATGGATTTATCATTCATTACACATTGTACCTTCGATTTGTATCCCTGATTCCTGTGTACATATTCTGTATGGGGCACTTGTGAATATCTGTGGATTTTACAACATTATGACAATGACACCTCACATCTGCATTTAATGCAGTACTGTAGTTCATAAATATATGTTATTTAGTGGGTTATGCAACAAAAAATATTGTTCATAAAGTGATTTGACGTGGAAAATGGAATGTACTGGAGTGAGATTTGAACCGAGAGTGACTGCTCATAAGGTGAATGCTCTGTCCACTACACTATTGCAGTACTGCTTCATTTGCATATATCTTGATATTTATCCTCTTGTGCCATTTAAGCTGCAATAAACATAGCTAAGTAATGGGCAAACCCGTGCACCTATGGTTAAATTTTATCTGTTTGATAAAAAAAAAATTAGCTTGTTTATATTTTATATTTTAACTATTGCTCTTATAAACTTGGGGGGATGTTGCTGGGGGTATGCGAACAGCTATGCACGGTCTCGCTCATTCTTATTGCTAACTTGCTGTTCTTGCTTGCAGGGGTGTGCATATTCTGAGAGCTCTGCTCTCAGACACTACCCCCTGCACTCGTACATGCTCCATGTCCATTTAGGAGCTCAGTCAGAGCGCCTTCATTAATATGCTTGGCACGCTGCTCCTAAACAGCTGCTTCCATGCAGGACTAAGCTAGTCTTGCATGGAAGAATAGTGAATCCGGGGATGTACCTTGTGTTTGTGAGTCAAACACCTTAACCAATATACAAAGTCCCAATCTTTAGCTATATAAATTCTGTTTCATCCATTTCCTTTCTTTTTTCTTTATCCCTTTAAATTTTCTTTTTCTGTCTTTTCCCTTTTGCCAATAGAATCCTTTTTTCCTTTTACTACCTACCAGTTTATATCTTCTTCGTCACTTATTTCAGAACCTTCTTCTATACCCTCTTTGTTATTTTTTTCTCATCTATTTTTTCTTCTATTTCTACTGCTTCTAAAATTTCTTCTATGTGTTCATTTTTTTCTCTTTTTTCCTTTTTCCTTACTCCTATTTTCATTTTTGCAATCCATCAGTAAATGTCCAATTTTGTTACATTTATAACATTTCAATTCATATGTTTTGCATCATGTCCCATTTCCCCACAAATATAATATTTTCTTTTGTCACAGTTACTTACTAAATGTCTTTCTTTTCCACACACACACACACACACACACACACACACACACACACACACACACACACACACACACACACACACACACACACACACACACACACACACACACACATAAAAAAAACAATTTGGGGTTGTCCCCAGTATTTTACAACACTCCTGTTCTCTTCCACATTTATCATGCTTGGTATATGTATAATTTTTTTCTTTTTCTATTTTAGCACATTACAATCCCAGGCACCAGTCCATAAACTCCTTTTGTCATAAACTTTTGAAAATACTATTGAAAAAGAACAGTCTCGAATATAATGTCACAAAATGTCTCTTTATTAATAAGAGTAAATGCTCTTACCTCATGTGCTTTTTTACCCAAGGGAGCTATTCAATTGTCCCATACTTAATACCTGTCCATTTCTTTGTCTTCCTTACTTTGAATCCATACCACATACTTCTGTTTTTCATTTTCTTCTGCCTTCTTTTCTGCTACTCTGTTTTTGCCTTCTATCACTTTCTCTGCATATGTTTTCTTTTCTACCTCATCACCATTCTTCAGGATTGTCTCTGCATCCTCCTGTTGTATTTTCTGCATAATGTCACCCCATGGAACATCTCCTTCATTTTCTCTCTCACTCTGCACCACCATTTCTTTAAGTAAATCATCTTGCAACCCTCGCGACTAGAGGGTTGTAATTATACATGCATCATTTGCTGATTAATCTCCATCAAACAGGTTTCTTTGAAACATTTCCTCAGATTACTGTACACATTCTCCAGGCTCAAAATTTGCTTTCACCTTCATTTCTTTCAGTAGTCCACCATCTTTTTCTCTCTCCTTCTGCCTCCTTGTTTTTTTCGGGCTGCCATTGTGCCTGGAATGGAAACAGGAAGTACTCCTCCAAAATGGTTCCATTCACAACAGTGATGAGATGGGGAAGTTCCCAATTCCCAAATGCCCTGGTCAACTTTCCTCTGGTAGTATAAATACCACCTCAAGTCTCCCCTGAAAAGAGGCCACTGACCTAGTGGGACTAACCTGCTCAACAAAGGATAAATAAATTAAAAGATTTAAATTAAATTCATATCTCTATAATCATTTCAAAACTGAAGCAGAAAATAGTATATGAACTGACAGATTTGAATGGTGTTTATGGTAACTGAGGGAAAGAAACAAGTAATGGGACACTGGAATGGCTGTGTGGGGGTCCATTACCCTGCCTAAGGCCCTTTTTGACCATGATCTGGCCCTGTTTAGGAACACAACTGCATCTTGCTGCACTTAAGTGAGTGTTTATTTGGTGTGGCCCATTTGTACCTGCCACAGTATGCAGTAATGAGCAACATTTTCAGAAACTTAAATGACCTGCTCTGTACTCACTATCCACTTTTGCATACTACTGCTCATTGGTATGCCATTTGGTCATTGTACTCACTAAAATATGGAGTCCTACCATATTAATGGGTGTTACTGATCCCTCTGCTGTTACTGCCCTCTTCTGTTGCATGTGGGAGCAGTTATGGTACTGAATTGCTATAACAGCAGCAGCAGGATTTTATATAATTGCCTTGACATAATATGAATCTGATCCAGTGTGTGTATGTGGTGCATGTGCATGTTTGAATGGTGTGTGCAAGTACATACAAAAGGACAATTGCAATACTTCATGTCACAGTGGAAACAACAGGTCTGTAACAGGAGTATTAAAGAAACCTGGGCTAATTTGTATGCTCCCTATATGGGTTCCTATGTTGGGAAGATGGGTTCCATATTTTATTTATTTATTTATTTATTTATTTATAGTCTGATGACCGGGGAGGTCCACTGGGCTCAAAGAGCCCATTTTCAGTCGAGGCCCGGGGAGAAAAGCTCCAATAATATATAGTACAAGCTCCATAATATGAAGTACAATACATAGTGGAAACAGAAACAAACAAAGCAAATTTTACATACAAAATAGCAAAAACTAAACAAAAGTTAAACAGCAGCTTGGAGAAGGATGTAAAGCATATTTACATGTTTAGTGGTTGAGAACAGTAGTACAAGGTTAAATTAATGCAGAGGTTTAAATCATCTGAGAATGCTATAGAAGTAACATTAGCATGGATGAGTTCTTTATACATGAATATTAGCATGAGTTAAATTAATACAAAGGTTTAAATCCTCTGAGAGTGGTATAGAGGTAGCATTAGCATGAAGGCAGTACATAGGGTTAATCAATAGTGTGTAAGGAAGAACAAACTTTGTGTTCTTAAGCAGTATTTATGTATTAAGCAGGTTAGGTAGGTGGAGTGCAATTGCATTTCCATTTTTGGGAGAGGTAAGAATGCAGCTGGGTTTTGAAGTGTTCAGAATTCTCAGAAATTCTTAGAGATGGAGGGAGACAGTTCCATTTTTTGGCAACAGAAAAGGATAGGAGAAGCTGACCAGCAGGATGGTTTGGTTTATAAACAGAGATTAGATTTTGGTGGGTAGATCTTAGAGTTCTGTTTGGGGTGTATAATGTTAAGATGTTTGTTAGTGCTGGGCATATAGTTGGTTTGAAAATAAGCTTGTGAGTGGTGATGAGTTAGAGGTAGTCAAGGTAGTTTGGGAGTTCTAGCCATTGCAGCTGGTGGAGAGGTTTACAATGGTGAGTGGAGTATTTGGAAGTGGTGGTGAACTTTGAGATTTTATTGTAACAGGATTCTAGTTTAGAAGACATGGAGGAAGATAGGTTGGTTAGTAGGGGAGCACCATACATTAGTGAAGGTAGTAAGAAGGTAGTGGTGAGGGTCTGTCTTGTTGAGGGGAAGAGGAAGTGGGAGTTTCTGTGCAGCATGCCAAGTTTCTGATGGGTTTTCTTTATATTCAGCTGAATATGGGTATCGAATTTTAAGTGTTCATAAATAATAACTCCAAGAAGTTTAGTAAAAGGAACAACTTCTATAGTGGAGCTGGCAAGGCTTGTAATCTTGAAAGAGGTTTTTGTCTAGGTAGACAGATTATGAGGGAGAGAATAGAAGGATCTTGGATTTGTTGCCATTCATAGAGAGGTGATTTTGGAGCATCCAGTTCTCAGTAGTTGAGAAGGCAGTTTGAGTTTTTGCTTAGAACTCAGGGAGGTTTGATGCAGAGCAAACTAAAGCTGAGTCATCTGCATATTGTACTATCTTAGTGTTAGGAATGGCTGCATGGAAATCATTAATGAAGATATTGAAGAGCATAGGGCCAAGAATGGATCCCTGGGGTACCCCGGTTGGGGTGGGAAGGAAGGCTGAGGTGCCACTCTTCCATTATACTGCCTGAGATCTGTCAGAGAGGTAGCTGCTGAACCAGGTAATGGTGTTTTGTGAGAGGTTAAGATTGGAAAGGTGGTGAAGAAGGTGGGTATGGGAGACTGTGTCGAAAGCCTTGGAGAGGTCAAGGAGGACTGTGGATACAAGTTCTCCAGAGTCACGGGCATGGTTTATGATGTCTAGAAAAGAGAGAAGAGCTGTTATTATGCTATGGCCAAGACAAAACCCATGTTGTGTTCGGGTGAGGAGTTGGTTATGTGTAATGAATGGTATGAGCTGGAGGTGGATGCATTTCTCAAGAATTTTTGAAATAGGGGAGAGAATCGCTATGAGTCGGAAGTTGGAGATGTTATTATTTTTGCCTCCTTTATGGAGGGGTAGGATAAAGGCTGCATGCCACAGTTTGGGGACATATGATTCTTGTATGGATCTGTTGATGACTATGCTAATGGGGATGGCAATGATGTCTGCTGAAATTCTTAAAAAGAGTGAGGGGGTATTGTCAGGGGCATTGGAGCAAGGCTTTAGCTTAGAGAGAAGTTTTTTATATATGAGGTGGGGATGGGTTTGAGGTGGAATATGGGAGGTGAGTTTGGGGTGGAAGGTTGGGCAGAGGATTTGAGTTGGGGGGTGGAGTTGTTGTTAGGGAAGGTTTTGGTGAGTTCTGCTATGGAGTTAGTAAAGAAGGAGTAGCTATTTCTGGGTCAGATTTACTAGTGTCAGGACAAGGGTTGTTTCTGGTGCCTGGGTTGAGAAGTGAGTTGATGGATTTCCAGAATTGTTTGGGGTTATAGGAGTGGTTAGACTGGAGTTTGATATAGTATGTTTTTTTGTCTTGTAAGATATGTTTTCTGTATAAGTTGAAGAGTTGTTTATATTTAAGAAGGGTGTCAGGGTGCCTATTACGATGGTAGAGTTTCCAGGTCTTGTCCCTTTGTTGTATGAGTAACCCAGCCACTGGGGATGCATAAGCCAGTGCATTTCTTTGTGCCGGTCCCAAGCCCAGATAAATGGGGAGGGTTGCATCAGGAAGGGCTTCCGGTGTAAAATCTCTGCCAAAAATTACTGATGCGGAGAAGTTTTCATAATTATATACCGGATCGGTCGAGGCCCGGGTTAACAATGACCGCCACCAGTACTGTTAGCCAACAGGGTGCTGGCGGAAATTGGGCTACTGTTGGCCGAAGAAGAAGAGGAGGGGGAGGGCATACCCGAAGGTAGGAAGAGAGGAGGAAGGTTAGGAGTGTAGTACTGAGGGTAGGAATTTTGAATGTTGGCAGTATGACTGGTATAGGGAGAGAGCTAGCTGATATGATGGAGAGAGGGAAGGTTGATATATTGTGCATGCAAGAGACCAGATGGAAGGGAAGTAAGGCCAAGTGCATAGGAGGCGGGTTCAAATTGTTCTATCATGGTGTGGATGGCAGAAGAAATGGGTAAGGGTTATCCTAAAGGAACAGTATGCCAAGAGTGTTTTGGAGGTGAAGAGAGTGTCTGATACAGTGATGTTTATGAAGCTTGAAATTGATGGTGTAATGATGAATGTTGTTAGTGCATATGCTCCACAAGTTGGGTGTGCGATGGATGAGAAAGAAAAATTTTGGAGTGAGATGGATGAAGTGGTGGTGAGTGTACCCAAGGGTAAGAGACTAGTGATTGGAGCGGACTTCAATGGGCATGTTGGTGAAGTGAACAGAGGGGATGAGGAAGTGATGGGTAGGTATGGTGTTAAGGAGAGGAATGCAGAAGGTCAGATGATTGTGGATTTTGCGAAAAGGATGGACATGGCTATGGTGAATACGTATTTTAAAAAGAGGGAGGAGCATAGGGTGATGTACAAGAGTGGAGGAAGATGCACACAGATGGATTATATCCTATGTAGGAGGGCCAGTCTGAAGGAGATTGGAGACTGTAAAGTGGTGACTGGGGAAAGTGTAGTTAAGCAGCATAGAATGGTGGTCTGCAGGATGATGTTGGTGATCAAGAAGCGGAGGAGGAGTGTGAAAGCAGTGCCAAGGATTAAATGGTGGAAGTTAAAAAAGGGTGATTGTGAGATGGAGTTCAGGGAAAAGTTAAGACAGGCACTGGGAGGCAATGAAGAGTTACCAAATAGCTGGGTAACTACAGCAGAGCTAGTAAGGGAGACTGCTAGGAAGGTGCTTGGTGTGACATCTGGACAGAGGAAGGAGGACAAGGAGACATGGTGGTGGAATGAGGAAGTACAGGAGAGTATACAGAGGAAGAGGCTGGTGAAGAAGAAGTGGGATTGTCAAAAAGATGAAGAAAGTAGACATGAGTATAAGGAGATGAGGCGCATGGCAAAGAGAGAGGTGGTGAAAGCTAAGGATAAGGCGTATGGAGAGTTGTATGAGAGATTGGACACTAAAGAGGGAGAAAAAGACCTGTACCAATTGGCTAGACAGAGGGACAGAGCTGGGAAAGATGTGCAGCAGGTAAGGGTGATAAAGGACAGTGAGGGAAACGTACACACAAGTGAGGAGAGTGTGCTGAGTAGATGAATGAAGAGAATGAGAGAGAGAGAAGGTCTGATTATGTGGGGATAGTGAATCAGGAAGTGAAGCAGATTAGCAAGGGGGAAGTAAGGACAGCTATGAAGAGGATGAAGAATGGAAAGGCTGTTGGCCCAGATGACATACCAGTGGAAGCATGGAGGTGCTTAGGAGAAATGGCAGTAGAATTTTTAACCAGATTGTTTAATGAAATTTTGGAAAGTCAGAGGATGCCTGAGGAGTGGAGAAAAAGTGTTTTGGTACCTATCTTTAAGAATAAGGGTGATGTGCAGAGCTGCAGTAATTACAGAGGGATAAAATTGATCAGTCACAGCTTGAAGTTATGGGAAAGAGTAGTGGAAGCTAGGTTAAGAAGGGAGGTGATGATTAGTGATCAGCAGTATGGTTTCATGCCAGGAAAGAGCACTACAGATGCAATATTTGCTCTGAGAGTGTTGTTGGAACAATACAGAGAAGGTCAGAAGGAGTTGCATTGTGTCTTTGTGGACTTAGAGAAAGCATATGACAGGGTGCCTAGAGAGGAGTTTTGGTATTGTATGAGGAAGTCGGGGGTGGCAGAGAAGTATGTAAGAGTGGTACAGGATATGTACAAGGGTAGTGTGACACTGGTGAGGACTGCGGTGGGAGTGACAGATACGTTTAGGGTGGAGTTGGGATTACATCAAGGATCAGCTCTGAGCCCTTTCTTATTTGCAGTGGTGATGGACAGGTTGACAGATGAAATTAGACAGGAGGCCCCGTGGACTATGATGTTTGCAGATGACATTGTGATATGTAGTGAGAGTAGGGACCAGGTTGAGGAGACCCTGGAGAGGTGGAGATATGCTTTAGAGAGGAGAGGAATGAAGGTCAGCAGGGCTAAAGCAGAATATATGTGTGTAAATGAGAGGGAGGATAGAGGAATGATGAGGATGCAGGGAGTAGTGTTGGTAAAGGTGGATAAGTTTAAGTACTTGGGATCAACAGTTCAGAGTAATGGTGAGTGTGGAAGAGAGGTGACAAAGAGAGTACAGGCAGGGTGGAATGGGTGGAGTAGAGTGTCAGGAGTGATTTGTGACAGATGGGTACCAGTAAGAGTGAAAGGGAAAGTCTACATGAGGGTAGTGAGACCAGCTATGTTATATGGGTTGGAGACAGTAGCATTGTCGAAAAGGCAGGAGTCAGAGCTGGATGTGGCAGAGTTAAAGATGTTAAGATTTGCACTGGGTGTGACTAGGATGGACAGGATTGGGAATCAGTATATTAGAGCGTCAGCCCAGGTTGGACAGTTTGGAGACAAAGCAAGAGAGGCGAGATTGCGTTGGTTTGGACATGTGCTGAGGTGGGATGCTGGGTATATTGGGAAAAGGATGCTAAGGATGGAGCTGCCAGGTAAGAGGAAAAGAGGAAGGCCTAAGATGAGGTTTATGGATGTGGTGAGAGAGGACATGCAGGCGGTTGGTGTGAAAGAGCATGATGCAGAGGACAGGAAGAAATGGAAACAGATGATCCACTGTGGCGACCCCTAATGGGAACAGCCGAAAGAAGATGATGATGATGATGTCCCTTTGTTGTATGAGTGTTTTGGTATCTTTACTAAGCCAAGGGGCGGAATTGGTTTTTATACGTTTTATTCTTGGAGGGGCTTGGGAGTTAAGAGTGTCTAAGAAAGATGAGTTGAAGAATTCAACAGCACTGTCCAAAGGTAGAGTTTTTAGAGTGTCCCAATTTATCAGTTTGAGAGAATTGGAAAAAGGTGTAAGGTTAAAGTTGTTGAGATTCTGAGTATGGATATATGGGTGTAGATGAGGAGAGGAGGGGGTTGCTCTATGGATGAAGGTTGGTAAGTTATCACTGATAGATTCTGGTAAGGTGCCAGTGTGGGAGATTTTGTTTGGGTGGGAGACAAGGATCCAGTCCAGTATGGAGCCTGGGGTGTTATTTTTATTAGGTCTGGTTATAGCATTTGTGAGTTGAGTGAAATTACATAGATTGATTGAAATGTTGGGGTTATTGGCAGTAATTTTGTTCCAGTCAATGTTCACATCTCCTAGGATGTATGTCTTAAGCTTGATATTATATGAGGCCCATAGAATAATTTCCTCAAGTATGTTAATTTTGTTTCCAGGGGGGATATAGAGGGCTATAACACAAATGCTTTTCTGGTTATTTAGTTTGAGATTTCCTATGACTAGTTCAGCGTTGTTGAACTGTGGAATAGGATTTTGGAACTGAGTAATGGAGAGTAGGCCAGAGTAGATTAAGACTACTCCTCTACCCTTCCTTTTTAGGTGGTCTTGCCTAAGTACTTGAAACCCAGGGGGTGGTATTTCAGAGTCTGAAATGTTGGGTTTTAGCCATGTCTCAGAGACAGCTGCTGTGTCAGGTTGGGTATAGGATAGCCAAGCGTGGAAGTGGGCTAATTTGTTTCTTAGACTCTGGGTATTGATGGCCAAGATCTTGAGGTATTTAGGGTTGGCAGTATGGGTGGCAATGGGGGGAGATGATTACTGCTGGTACTAGGTTCTGGGTTGGGGTGCTGCTGGTACTAGGTCCTGGGTATCAGTACTGCAGACTCCCTTATATTATCTGTAACTCTGATGTAATGCAGTTCATGTAAACAGAATGCAGTATAGCTGCCTCTTACTTACACTAGTGTTGTTTTCATACTGCATAGCTCATTTGTACACATATTGCAGACCACCTGACTCTACAGCTGCATTGTATAGTTAGCTTGAAATCAGGAGGTGGCATTTTTCTGTATTTGTTATGGTAACCCTAAGCAGTGCATACCCTGTCTTTGAATCACAGTCTGTGATACAAGAACTGCAATCTAAACAAACAATTCATGGTACAAATTTGTACTCCACTGTATTAAAAATACTTAGTTGCAATCACTTGCTACATCCATTAAAACACTATTTGCATTTTCTTCAAAAATAGAGACTATATGAATATCTTGAATGTCATGTGAGTGTCTGTTTTGATAAGAAGGACTGTGGAAATTAAAAGATCCTAAACTATTACTGGAGAAAATTGCATTCATATCAAAAACAAAAAGGAGCAGAGAATTGTAATTACTCTTCTGATACCATGTGCTTGTAAGTCATAGAAAATGGGCTAAAATAATGTTTCAGTTGCAGACTGACACCAACAAAGCAACTCAAAGCCATTACTGTGATGCAATTCATATTCATTTGCTACCTATAGTAAACCTAACAGAAGGATGGGATAGTACTTCAGTATTATTAAATCCAGTTTTTATGGTGACTAAAAAACAGTGGAGCACCAAATGTAATCATTGGTAGAATGACATGTACATAGATTAGTTGTATTCAAGGAGTAAATAAAATTTTCAATATAATGGACCATGACCACTGTTCACAGAAATTTGCTGTGCATTGCAGAAAGGGCAGCTTCAGCTTGGGAAAACTGTAATGTGCAGCAAGCCTCCAACTTAATATTTGCAGGTCTTTCTTCACAGCATGAGAGAACAAGAAAACTTGCACAATTCCAGTATGCTAATCGATTGAGATAGTTAAAAGCTGCAGCAGGCTGTGGGGCTCATGGGCCTGCAAGAAAGCAGAGTAGAAAATGCCTTGCGCATCAGCTTTGGGAAAGTACTCTGTATGAATAGGATATGTTGTACTAGATGTTAAAAAGGGGTCCTTTACACTGCAGTAGATTGTAGTGATTCAGAGACATTCACAAGGAGGTGGCTAATTAAGCATCCTTTACATTGTATTGGATTGTACTGACTCAGAGACAGTCACAAGGCGGTAGCTAAAAAGGGTCCTTTGCACTGCAGTGGATTGTAGTGATTCAGAGTCATTCACAAGGAGGTGGCTAATTAAGCATTCTTCACATTGTATTGGATTGTACTGACTCAGAGACAGTCACAAGGCGGTAGCTAAAAAGGGTCCTTTGCACTGCAGTGGATTGTAGTGATTCAGAGACATTCACAATGAGGTAGCCAAAAAAGGGTCCTTTGGACGGCGGTAGAGTGTAGTGATTAGGAGACATTCACAAGCAGGTAGCTAAAAAGGGTCCTTTGCACTGCAGTGAATTGTAGTGATTTAGAGACATTCAAGAGGAGGTAGCTAAAAAGGATCCTTTACACTGCGGTGGATTGTAGTGATTCAGACACATTCATGAGGAGGTGGCTAATTACACTACATACTACAGAAAGGGAGTGTAAAGTTGTTCATTTCAGCTCATTGTATTGCGAATGGTAGAAGACCTGAAGATATCAGAAAGCTGCATTATGGAGTATTACGATATTTATAAGGATGGCATACAAATGAGGTTAATCCAGCTGAAATACAGGAACAATGACCCCAGAGAGACTGACCAATTCTTTATTGGTCAGTCGTTCTGGGTCATTGTTCCTGTGTTTCAGTTGGGTTATTGAAGTTTTGTGTTCTATGTTTCACGAGTTTGTTCTTCTACACAAATGAGGATCATGATAGCATGGTGGGAAAGTGTTCTGTGGTAGGTATGATTATCTGATTTGGTGTAATTAGGTTTTGTTGCGTCTGATCTGTGTTAATGCTTAACACTGCCTTTCCTTTGCTGTGTGTGGTGGGGTGGTCTTCATGTAATGGCAGCAGAGTATTTCAGGGACTGACTGATGTCCATGAGTATAGCATAATTAGGGTTCCTATTACCTGATTGAACGTTTAGGTTAGCGAATACCTAAACGTCAATCTGGTAATAGCGAAAGCAAAAAAAGCAAACGGCCGATTAAACGCAGGGAAAGAATTCCCTTGAGCGTTGTGCAGATTTTGCCCCTTTCCCCAATGTAGAGCGATCTTGGAGTTGGTATAGTTAGTTAGGGGGGTGTGGGGGGCACAGCACCTCGCATCGGGGGTGTGTGGGGGGTGAAGTCCCCCTTTTCATTTTAGTTTAAATTTTTTTTTTTGTGGCCGAGGGAATTTATTCCATACATTAAATCAGCTGTTCGCTGTTTTAATTCTTTGATATTATCAGATCGACATTTAGGTATTCACTAACCTAAATGTTCATTTGGGTAATATAGATATGCATAATTATTTTACAGACCTCAGGGTGTGACATACTGTGATTACATGCCAATGTGGAATGGGCCTATTCACAATACATGCAAGGATCGCAATACATGCATGGATGTAAACACTGTTTTGCAAGGACAGGGTGACTATCTAGATATATATATATATATATATATATATATATATATATATATATATATATAATCTAGAGATAATGTGCAAATACGGTACACAAGCAATGTTCATGTGCTGACCAAATTACTGTATCTCTAATTTATGTAGTCCACTTCCATTTGTTGGTGTACTGCTCGTACACACCAAGAAAGCAAGCTGGTCACCGCTGCTAGCAGCTGATGTAGGGAAAACAGCAGAGTGGTGACTGTTGTAGAAATTAAAAGGGCTCTAATAGTGAATGCAAATATTTTGTGTCATGCACCTTACACACCTGAGCAGCACTACAAAATTCACACGCTGCTGCTCACATTTCTGTGAAGTGCAATATTAGTTTTTAGTACTCTGACTTGCATGCCTGCCATCACTTTCACATTTTACTGAGCAGGGTCATTTGCATCTTTTTGTGTACCATTCTCATGGTCTGCATAGAGTATATTGCAATTTGCTGCTCACCCCTATACTCATAATCTATGAATCGGGACACTTGCTCATCACTGATTCCCATGTGACTGGCCCTTGCATAGTATGTAGACTTTCTTTGAATGCCACCTCTTGTTTTAGATACATCTTATATTGCTAATGTTAATAGCTAGTCAAGTTTACTTCCTTAATGTGACAAATACTTTTGCATCTAACATTATGCACAATTTCAGTTTAAGATTTTAATCAAGGAATAGTATTATGTAATTTGCTAGACATGTCCTCGGGAGTCGGGTTATATTACTAAACAAAATAACTTTTGCTTTGACATGCTTAAATCTTAGGATTTACTAAAACTGAAATTGTGTTAGTAGTCTGTTTCCCAGTTCTGATAAATCTGGAGTATATTTGTGCTGTTCTGCATATAATGACTAGTGGAACTGTGAGGAAATTCTCAGAAACTTAAAAGCGCAACAAAAAATAAATAAAAAAATGTATTCAATAGAACAACAAACTGACAACAGGCTTCCAAATATGTAAACTTTATTAAACCGTCTGACACCTCAGCATAGCCTTCATAAGAGTTCACAAACACATACACACACACACACACACACACACACACACACACACACACACACACACACACACACACACACACACACTAAAACAAGCCTATAAAAACATTAATTCTCGGAAACTTCTCATCTAGAGATTTAAGTCTGAAATCCAGTAGTTGCACGATGTTTCACTGGGCTGGACCCAGTCACTTGGAAACACTCTACTTACGGTATGAAAACTATTTCAGCCCAGATAGTGCTTCATAACAATCTTTCAAGAGATTATACATATAACTGTTACTTGTTTCTTGTCTGATCTGAAATAATAAACTATGTTAGCTTTATTATAAAGATGCAACTTTCTATAGAACACTTGTATTTGTGCAAAAGAAGTGACAATGATCAAAACAACCTTCTGATTTCATTGTATAATTACACAAGGAGTAAACACAAATAAATGTTAATCTAAGCCCTCCATCACTCCAGGAATTCAGATGCCATTTTGTCTGCAGTGTGGTCATCAGCCACGTCCATTAATGATGCTGCTGAAGAAACAAGACATAAAAACCTCATTAGTACCATGCTCTTGATGGAGTGTCTCAAATAAATTATGCATGAATAGTTTTATGTGCAGAGGAAAACAATAAGGCAATTTATAGGAAGCGTACACACACCATGCATATTCAAGAGCCATACAAGATGTTAGAAACTGATCGATCACACATGGTGAGTTTTTTTCATCACCGTTAAATAGAAACAAGTTAATAAATCTATAAACAAATGCATAATAGAATGATGGCTGCCACAGCAGGCTTTTACTATGCATATTTCCTATGACCTTTCTGAGGAGAACTATTGAATTGGGCAGGCAGTTTCCCAGAAGTCTGTTTCTGAGCAGTTGCTTTAATTCTGTTATTGCTCATTTGATAGGAGGATTATTGTAAAGCTTTGCGGCTGTGGCTACTATTAATGCTCATTTTATTGCTGTGTGCATTTCCATTTGAAATGTGGACAGAACTGTCTTGGCTTCAGATAAGTACTGCTGATTGCTTGTAGAACGCAGTCATGTGTCAACAGTTGTAGAAGAAGAGAATTAGATTAATATTATCCCAAATGAGGAAGCAAAATGTATCAAAAATACTGCTGTCATATACACCTAAAAATATTAATTTTATGCATGCATTGTTAGCACATTACTTTTATGTATCATCTCGTACAGCAATGAGTGGATCTGTCATAATGAGTGAGTATGGTAATGTTACAAATCTGCTTACTAAGCATTTGCCTCTTTAATCTCAAGGCTCATTTAAATACGTGTCTCCTCCCCTAGCTACCTGAGTGCTGAAGACCAAGAAAATGCTGTTACATCTTATCAATGAGCATCTCACAACATACCAGTTTGCCAGAACTTTTCAGCATCGCTTTATGCATCTCATGTAAATCACTACCCAAATCAACATTTCCTCATTTTCCTATATAATGCCTGGATTATTGCCTTTGTCACCAATGTCATTTTTTTCTTGATTTCTCAAGATACTTTAATTTGTTAAGGCAGCCCCGTCCCTTGTCTGCTGCCATATTTCTCTATTTATTCTCTAGCCCTTGCAGCAGATTTTATATGGATTAAGTGGTACTGTATACTATAATTCCAGAATTCTCTCTTGGAACACCTGCACTTTACATGGCCCTGTCATTAGGAATATCCACCAAGGATCCATCATTACTTCCTTGAGTTGTCTGCCTTTCTGATTAACGTATCCCATGTCTGCTCCTTTTATGTGCTTCTATATGTTAATATTTCTGTGCTCTGCACCCTTGCAAATACTGCAATCAGACTCTCTGCCTTTACTCACCAAAGTCCTCCTTTCAATGGAGGTTTGCTTTTATGGCCATAGTCTAGCAATCAAGCAAGAAAAGACCAGATCTAGTATTCTCACTGTCTCTCTAATCTGAAAAGGGAGTTCACCCATTTTTTAGCTCAGATAATTCCCTAAGAGCAGGCATCTTAGCTATAATATCATAATGATGCTCGTTGACACAACAGTATACTTAACTCCAACACCAAACAGATCCTCAAAAAGCTAAAACAATGCAGTGTCCTTTGTAAATGTTGCTGACCGAAGGTCTCATTTTGCTCAAGAATTCTTGACTTCATCTTTGTACGAACATTAAAAAAGTGATAAAATCATTGCAACATTATTATAAGAACTATATGCACTTCCTCCAGCCTGGCATTCCTGGAATCCAGGAAGAGATTAATGACATAATAAAACAGCTGATTAAGCTAGCATCCAGTGAAGGAAAAAGTAAATAGCGCTACGAATTATGAACAGCATTATGCGCTATGTTGATTTCTACCTGAATAATGTTTGTGTGTGAATGACAAGCACCATGGATGTGCCATATCTGGAGTTTCAATAGAGTGTTTATATAAAGCCCCAGACAGAATGATAAAATGGGGTTATATGATAGACTTCTGTTTTATTTTTATAAGATGTGTTCTAAGGAACTAACAAAGTACTGATTTAATAGATGTATGCAAATTATCTACCGCAAATGAACATGAACTCTGTAAATGTAGGAATGCAGGCACAGTACATTAAGCCAAATATGTACAAAGTGAGAAACCCAACCAGAGTGATACAGACAGTGAAACCTGAATGGTATACCTGAGGTATTCATTTAGGATTTATGTTGTGCCTGACTGCATTTATATTGAAAAAAATCACTATCAAAGTCATGACTCACAAAGTTTCAGAAGCAAATGTTCCAGCTTGCCAGCTGTGGAGCTAATTTCTGATCTATGTCTAATATGATGGGATGCTCTTCACACACAAAATGAGAATTCCCGAAGGACACCAATGTCTAGCAGCCTACAGATATATAGCGTATGGGTGCAGTACAATAGAAAAAGACAAAGGGCACGTAATACAAATCCAGCAGTATATAATACAAAATCAGAAAGTTGTGTTGACTCACATTCTATCAATCGATTTATACCAATAAAGTAAAGTAAAAAAAAAAAACAACAAAGTAAATGCCTTTGCTGGGATGTGAGCCCTCTGTAACCCCCCGAGGAGAGGGCAGCACCAGAACATATCCCTTGCTATTTAAATATACCAACTCCAAGATCAGAAAGCAGCAGGGAAAGGGAGAAACTTCCTTAACCATCTGTTCAATGATCTCACAAAGAAAACTGCAAGTGCAGTGACAAAACAGGAATCAACCAAATGAGTCAACAACCTGTTTTGACTATTGCAACAATATGAACAAATTCTTTGGAGCCAAATCAGAGGCTCCTGTGTTAGTACCATAATGCAGGAACAGACATCCTGGCAGAACTAAATATAAATGTCTGGTTAGAATGCACACCTGCTAGCAGTGACATGTCTGCTTAGTGTGGAGATAATCTTTCAATGCATGCTTGAATGCATACTTGGAAGAAACTTGCCAGAGTGGTTTAAATGACTAAAATGCATTCTTGGATTTATACAGAGATTGCTCATGGTACAAGGCTGCAGGGGTAGGTTGCAGTAAAATTGATTGTACTTTTTAATGGATTTAGTTGACTATTTTGCTTTTTTTGGGCTAAACAGTCAACCTCTCCATTTGGGGACACAGAAACTTGTGCATCTAAATACTGTACATCTGTGAAGTTTTGACATTTGTTTATAAAACAGGTTATTCAACTGGGCTGTTTTTTTAAACAGTCCAGCATTTAGGTATACTTTTCAATAAAGAATAAGGTAATTATGGCTTGTTATATCAAAAGACTACAAAAATAGATAATTAAATTAAATAAATATGAAACAGACTATGGGCTCAGTATTTTATTAAATATACACTTTAGTGTTTAGAGTTAGTATGTAGTTAATAAAATTCTGAACTCTTATATGTCATTTATTATTTGATTACACTTTACTTCTGCCCTCCTGCTTTTTTGGGGAGTGCAAAATGTGCATTATTAGGATCTGGTCAGGTTGCTATCAAAGCCACAAGATATGTTTTCTCCCTTTTTAATTTCTCCAAGTCTTTTGGGTTTCTAATACCATGGTGGGAATGGACCCCATTCCTAAGTCAAATCATGATTAAAGTTCATGAAATTAGTATTGTTTCAGTCTTTGACGTTAATGCTCTTCACAGCACAAACAATGTGCCCAATATTGACTCCTTCTGCAATTCATATCGAGTTACATGTATGGGTAACATATCTAAGTACTTTTTATTAGACCTGTTGCTCCTACTACTATTGGAACTGTCTGGGTATCCTTCTTTCACATTGCCCTAGCTTCTCCCTGCAAATCCTGGTATTTTATGACTTTGTATCTCTCTCTCTCTACATAAGACACTGTAGTCACTGGGTGTAGCAATTTTGATGATCAATGCCACTTTTGTTTTCTTTTCATGGACTACTTTATCTGGTTTTCTCACATCTATTTTCTGAACTGTTGGTAATGTGTGCTCCCATGTGATATAAACGGCATTATTTTCTATAATGCTTTGTGGCTCACGTTTCCAGTATTTTTCTGCTACTTCAATATTATAATGTTTGCACAATCCCCAGTGCAATAGCCTTTCCACGTTATTATGCCTTCAGCATGCAGACCTTCTGCCATTACTGTATCACAACCAGCAACAAGATGTGTGACAGTATTCAATTCTGTTTTACAGAACTTACATTTGTCTGTTTCTCCCACATGTTCAATGGACTTTCTAAACTAATGTGTACATAGTCCACTATCTTGGGCAGACAATATTAACCTTTCATCTTTTGTTTTAAATTCACCTCTTCTTAACCATTCCCATGTTTGATCCTGATCAACATGAGGTTGTTTCAAGAGCTTTCTGTACTTGCAACTGTATTTATGCATTTTTCTCATTTCTTGTCTTCTTATTTAATCCTTCACCTTATATTCTTCCTTTTGTTTTTTGAGACATTCAGTTGCTACCTGATTTTATCTACTTCTGGTTCGATCTCCATTCCCATACGACACCGATATGCTTCTGCTAAACTAAGCAGGAAAATCATCTTAGACTTATTTTCCTCACGTTTCAAAGCTTTCACTACATTTGGGTCTTTGTGAGGTCAGCAGATATGTATGCAGTCCCATGATTGCAGACCTATACATGTAATCAGTTTTGAGGAGGCTCATACCACCTTCAGAATGGGGAATATATAGTCTTGGTATGCAGTGATTTTTTATAAATGATTTGATGAGCATGAAGCATCCTTCTTGTTTTCCTGTACAACTAATCCAACACCTTTTGGGACCAGTCAATAACTCTAAAACTGTAAGTTAGGACATGAAGAACAAATTGGTTTATAGCTTGGACTTTATTCTGAGATGTCAACACCGTTTCAGTATTAATTTTAGTCTTCTAAAATATTCCTTACTTTTTTTACATTTGTTCATGCTTTATTGTTGATCCTTCATCAATTCTATAATATTTTTACACTCCCTCTTGCTCAAGTTCTTTTATATCATATTCCTGTCCCAAACTGATGTTTTCTTGTTGCTGCAGCTTTCCTGTTTTAAAGGTTGCTTTTGCACATTTATCACGACCAGATGACATTCAAATATTATCTGAAAAAAATTTGACCAATTGCAGTTGTACTTTCAGTCCCTCATCTGATGAACTATACAGTTTTAACTCATCCACAAAAAGAAGATTAGAAGCCTTTACACTTTGTTGTTTTCTGGGAGCCAAACTGTAGCCATGAGAGGCAGTTTAGGTGAAAGTTAAAGAGCTCAGGGATAAATCAAAAGGTTTGAGTCTAAAATACTTATTCCAGCGTTAAGCTTGCTTTATATATAGGCTTTACATCAGAATAAGCCACTTAACCGAGAGCAAGTCTTTTGAAATCTGTCCAAAAATGTGTGTGTATATCTTTTGTGTGTGTGTGTGTGTGTGTGTGTGTGTGTGTGTGTGTGTGTGTGTGTGTGTGTGTGTGTGTGTCTATAGCCCTCTATGCAATGTCTTGTTGAGGGTGTTCTTTAGTTCAATAATACCACTGCCAGCCAGCATGCAAGACAGCATTTTATTTTTTTTATACAAAATCAAAGTAAACTTTATTGTTATTTAGAAATCACACAAGTGCGAAAACTGAACAAAATTCCGTATCTCCAGACTCAATGTGCAGACAACATATAGACTATTTTCACAGACATTTACACATGTAACACCCCGCTATTACATCACGGACATGGACGTAGACAAACTAATATTGCACATAATTAGAAACACATTTTAACACTTTTTGAACTGAACACTTACTTTCATGAGACTTTAGTATTGCACAGGTACTTGGTTAAGACATTGCATTGATCCTTACACAGAAACAGACATTTAAGTATTGTACTGTGAACATTAGAGGATTGCACTATGGACCTTACAGTATTGCACTATGGTTAATTTATGAATTTGCATGTATAGCACTGAAAGAAGAGATATTTTACCTGTTAACTTATATAATAGTTCTTGACCTGTTTATGGCAAGAATCATGGACAAAGACCAAAAGGATGAGGATCACATTTTATGTATTAGTACCATTTATTTAGGACACGCAATAGTAAGGTTTGCACTGACATACTTTTTTTTCAAATGGATAATAAGTCTTTAATTGCAATATAGACATATACTAACATACAAATATTTCAAGCATAGGCAGTAATGCCCTTCTAACCTGCTACTATACTAAAACAGTTGTTCCCATAGTACCTGTCCAGTTAGTCTGACACCATTTTCTGTCACATAATCAACAGAGGAACAAATAGTCAATATTAGGGATAGCTGAGATGTGTAGACTATTTTAAAGACATGTGGCTATTAACAGCTGAAGCGAGTTTCCATTACAATGCTACAGATGGGTTAGTAGGAAATATAGTCTAGCTTGGATATGTGTTTTAGCGAAGAACACAATTTTAAAGTTTGCTTTTAAGTGATACGTGAGAACTGATTTGTTACTAAGCACTAACCAGCCAACACTGAAATGTGATGTGTATGCAATATTTGTTTCTTTGAGAATCATGCAGTATTGTGTTTTGTGTGTGTGTGTGTGTGTGTGTGTGTGTGTGTGTGTGTGTGTGTGTGAGAGCTCATTTTCACAGGGTTGTACTTGCATGTGTCTAACAGCAATGAGCTGAAATACACTACTATGAACATTATATTTTATGTTATTTTTTTAATTTATTCATTCATATGATCATATTCAGACATCTGATTCCTACACAGTCAGTAATGTAACTGTAATTGGTGGGCACGTATGTGTGTGTGTGTGTGTGTGTGTGTGTGTGTGTGTGTGTGTGTGTGTGTGTGTGTATGGAGAGGGGTTGTAGTGGGATGCACTGCATGTATCTGACACCAATCAGCTGAAATGCTTTACTGAGGCCATTATTTATTCACTAATATATTTGATCATAGTTAGACCTCTGAGGTGTACCCAGTCAATAAAATGTCTGCAATTGATGAGCACATTTGGATCAAGATGTGTAAGGAGGGGTTGCAAATAAGTTCATTGTGTGCATCTGCTAAAATGAGCATTTATTTAGTTACTTAATTAATTTGTGATCAGACATTTGAGGTGTATTAAAGCACTGTAACTGTTTGACATGGAAGCAGTCTCTGGATGAAAGCAACTGACCCCTGTGTTTTTTTTTGTTCATGGTTAAATAGTCACTGCTCTCATTTAGCAGGGATAATTATTGTCTGAGTGAATCATGTTGAAATATATTATTTTGACCATCTGTTTTAATTTTATTTTATTACAGACATCTGATGTATATACCATCAATTGGGTGCTTTCATGTCTACATCGTATGTCTAAAATGAGCTTTGTTTTTCAAAGTGACTCTGGCATGTATCATGAAGAAGACAACTGGTGGAAGAGCATGAGCTGAGGTGAGTTTCCATTATATGCAGTTATGTAGATTATTATTATATTATATAGAACTGTAGCCATGCTTAAATTTTGCCCTATCAAAATATAGTCCTATCTCATTCCAGTTAGCTGCACCCATTCAGTTGCTTTATCTGGTCCCCTTTTGCTTTGATGGCACTAGCCACTACTGGATTTAAGTATGGATATAAGAAGCCTAAGAGCTGACCTAAATGGTAGCCATACTTTCTTCTTAGATTGAGTGGTTCATTAGTACTGACACAAGGTAAACTGTGAAACTATTGAAATTTTCCCAGAAATCATAAGGTAAACTATTGATGGAGATGGATCTATTTTTAAGTTCACAAATAAGTTTATGGTTCGCATAAAGAGTAATAATTTGAAATATATGAAAAGGACATTGCTGTTGAGGCAGTGAAATAGCAGTGTATTGACAATCACTGAAGTAATTTGCTGAACTGAATCTCTAACATTTAGTCTAGAGGGGGTGGCAAAATTGTCATGGCTGACTTATAAAAATGAAGAAGAGGTGGATGTCTGACCAAGATTTATTAGCTGATTAATTTTATTCCAAAAACCTTTTCCTTTAGAACTATTTATCTTTATCTAGATAACAGGTTATTTTGCTAAAGAAAATCAAGGCCTGTATCTTTTGTTGAACCTTCTTAAGAGACCTAAAGCATGATTAAGTGTTATTACTTGGATTAGAAATTGTTTTGTTGGTGGATGGGACTAGGTTGGCATGGATGTCTCCAAGAATAAATAATGAAAAAGATGCAGAATGTATATGGTGATATTTTCTAAAAGATCTACTTATGGCTTGACTAGCAGGAGATGAGATGTAGTTTACGTTTCATCTGTACTTCAGCTGCATTATCAAAGAAAACAATTTAATAGCATTTATCATATGGATTAGGTGGAATTTGAAACATATAATTATGGCAGTGTTCTGATATTTTCAGACTAAAACTATCAGATTATGTCATAATTCAAGCAATGGTGACAATTTCCAGGATGTATGTAAGTCTCTACCAAAATAATGACAAATATGAGACAGGTTTATGACGTCCATTGCTCTTGGTTTCACTGTTGTGCAATTAATTCTAGTCATTTTTCAAGTAAGAAGAATGACCAAATTATGTATATGACACAATTCCTTAAAGAGGGAAGATGGGTGGGAGTGGAAGGAGAGAAGACCAACCAATGTTTCTGTGCATGGTTACAGAGGGCACAACATTTCTTAATCCCCACTAGGACCGTGCATGTTTCCCAGAAGAGGTGACCACTAGCAGGCAGTATTACATGTGATGCATAATCTATGAAAAAGAGAAAGCAACAGTGGAAATGTCCACATAAAAGCCATTTACTCTAGAGTGGTCTAGAGTTCACAATGACACAAGTAACACACACGTAAGATATGCAAAAACAGCAATTGAAAGAAATAACACTCCAAAATGCTCACATTGTGTACACTAAGCAGAGTTTACAACAATGCAGACATCCAGGATTGAAAGTAAAATTTCCATTCCAGGAAGAAAAAACTCAGGATCTGTAATAGTGATATAAATAGTGGTGTAAATTTAACATTTCCACAGCAAAAGCACAACAAATCTAACAAAATGGTCAAGTGATTTCATCCCTAACAGCTTGGGACTTCTTCAGAACCATTGAGTAAATTTCAAAACATACATTAAATACAATTAAAAGCTGTTATGTGACTTCATTTAAAAATAATGTCTGTTTTAAAAATGATGAAACTTTTTATATATAAATACTTAGCATATATAACACATTGCCATGTGAATAAATGTTCCCATAAAAAGAAGATAATAGCACCAACCACTGAATTAAATTGAAACCCCCTGAATCCAAAACAGAATCAAGTTTACAAGTAATAGGGTAATCCAAATAAAATGTGTCTAATGGTCCACAAGACCCACCAAACCTAACTATCCCAAGTGTCCTACTAAGCCCTATAACTGCAGAGCTTTAAGTTTTAAAATAGGTACCATTGTAACATTTTCATTGAGACCAGGTGTGGGTGTATCATTTAATTTAAGTTTCCAAAGAAGTTCTCTTTGTTCTATTTCAGTTTCCCACCAACTGCCTCTGGCATTTCGTTGAATAATATCAATAATACCAAACCTAAATTTAGTGTATCTAGGACATAGTGTGTTTAAAAAGGGCATTATTCATGTTGCTTTTAGAAATAGCATGAAGATGTTCATAAATCTGTTTCCTTAACTGTCTTTCCATCTTACCAATGTAAAAAACTCATATCCTTGGCAAATGACAAGTATATTAACCCACTACTGGCACAATAACCTTTCCTAAGGTGTATGTCAAGAGGTGGGTTCCCTACGGTAACAATGCCCCTTCCAAAACAAAACTACACTGTCTGCAAGCACCACCACAAGTGCCTTTTGGAGTGTAATTAGTTTTTTGGTTGGCTGCAGGGTTCATGCTGTGTTTGTTTTACAGCAATTGAAAGAAGGATATTGACCACATATAATTTCTACACAGAAATACTGCTGCTGCTGAATATGTATTTCTGGGGTGACTGACGTGATGTTCTGGGGTGTTATATAGTGCAGCCTGTTCAGTATAACCTTCTGGGTAATGTTTGCTGTGGTTATGTCTCTACTTTTAAAAACTTAGTCATTGTAAAAGAATTTTGTGAATGGAAAAGCCTAAATATTTCTTCTGTATGTTACAGAACTTGAACAAACCTACAAAACAGACAAAGTCATAAGGGGATATCAATCTTTATGAACAAAAAACTTTCATAGTGAGGGTGTGTTGTAGTACATACAGCTACCAGTTAATGCAGCTTACAAATTGCATTATGGCAAAGTATTTAAAAAAGATCACTCTTCTTGCAATGGCCAAGATTCAGGAGCTGATCAATGTCATTCCAAAACATTTTTTTTTCTTTTTTTTTCTTTAGAACTGTTTATTTTCATCCAGGAAGTAGTTTATTTTGCTAGAAAATAAAAGGGAATTCCTAGGTTCCTAGCCCCACAAAATTGTATGAGGGCAGCAGCTAATTTGGTGGTAGATGCAGTCTGCATATGGGAGGATTTTATCAAAGGAGGACTGTTAAGATTTCCCCACACAGGGCAGTCAAATGTTCTACATGAACTGCCTCCATGAGGAAAAGACAAGCATTTTGCCAGACAATTCAGCAATGATATATAGTTGTATATTAACTTAAACAGCTATCCAGAAAGGTAAATGTAGCCTTATTTCTTAACTAGGTACAGGTGTGCAGTACTGCTACAAACTGGACAAACAAACCTTGCTTGTAAGAAAGCATTGTATATTGTTTCATCATTTGATTCAGCAAAGAGGTTACTGCTGTAGACCGAAAATACAAAACATATTTGCAAAATAATACTTCACAGTATAAACTCCCCAGTTCACAGAGTCCAATTATGTATGTGCTTCATAAATTATAGGGGCATTCAATTGTGATTAAAATATTAATCCTACACCATACAAAACTGATAGAGTATTAGAGTCTTACATAATAGTAAATAATAATAACTTCTATTGAAACAACTATGCTAAACTAAAGTTTTGTTTGACTAGCCCTCGGACTCTGAGGTCATTGTAAAGCATTACTACACTCTGAATTATCTTAATTTTATATAGAAATGTCAAAATGCACACATTAAAAGGTTGCATGACATGCTTCTAATCTCACAAAGGCAACAATACTCAGTTTCCAGATAGATGTCATGTTTTGTAAGTACTCTTTTTCTTGCATTGCATTTAGGGGACACAAGTATTTTCTCTGTTAAAGCAGCATAAAAGCATTAAAAATAATAATGAATTTTTAGACAGTACTTCAGAAAACAGGAGTAAAAAAAGAACAATTTTAGTAAATGTTTGGACCAGATAACTAAGGCTACCCAGGTTGCTATTAGATGCAGGGAATGAGGCTGCAGGCAGATCCTTGCTGGGTAGGACTGTAGGAAGGACTATATGTAATGGGAGTACTGCATTTCCAGTTGTCCAGAGACAATTTTTTACCCAAGTACCGGCTTCACTCAAAGAGGCATCAGTGAAACACATGGGACTCAAAGGGAATACAAGGTTAGCTGGTCAATTCCCATCAAACATACATGTGACTGTTGTGGTACAAATTCAGACTGCATGCTTGATTACTTTATTATTTTTATCATGTATGTGACATGAGTGTCTCCTTTTGTAATGGGAAAGTCTACTAATGTCAGCTCATATTGATAAGGAATAGTCACACAGCTGTGTGAAACTGCCATGGTGTTAAGCTTGGGTGACTAGCTTATATTAAACTACTTTATCAGCAGACACTGGTTTATCTCATAGTAAGACATGCAGAAACAGTCCCCCAGATTCTGCAAGCCTTGCACAGCATGCAGGAATAGTGCAGGAGCTCTAGCAGGCAATATGTCTGCTGTGCGATCCAGGAATAGCCTGCAGAGGTGTGCACGAGTGCTCCTGCACTAGTCCTGCACAGACTCAGCCCCTGTATACAAATTACTCCATTTGCAGGAGAAATCCATGCAAATGAGGTAAATTTGTGATCCAGGAAGCTGAAAACTGGCCGTGCAGGACTAGTGTAATCTGCAGAAATCTACTCGGTTAGTAACCAAGTACATTTCTGCAAATTCAAAAATGGAGCCGTGACAGTTCCAAATAAAGGGTGCATATCAGTCAAGAGGCATGCCAATGGCCAAGTATAAGGTCATTGACATTGGAAACAGCTTAAAAAATAAAAATAAAACAACTTTTATTTTTTTTGCCAATCTCGGCAGTTTAAGCGTAGGGCAGTGGCACGCAAATGGGATCAGGGGGAAAATAATAAAATAAACCTAAAATAAGCATTCTAACTAAAATCACTATTCTGCCATTAAAGTCAATGGCAGGCAGAAGACAACATGGCCAGTGAGTAGTAGTTGCTAAGGGGAGAGGCTCAGTGTGAAATATGTAACTATGCATTAGCAGGCAATCCTATGTAAATGAGGGAAATGATAGCGAATCCCAGTTTTCCCCAGCATGCTAGTCAGGTACCAACAGTGTAGGAGCAGGAATAGCTTGGTGCAAGCCTAGGAGTTAGCTGAAATCATGGGGGGTGTCAAACGTACTGTAAGAGGATTGGAGCCCTGTGGCTCAGGTTTGCTCCTAGCTAAGCACAGCTAAGCAAGGAGGTGTATCTGAGTCTGCCTAGCACTCTTTACATTGCCTAAGCGGGTGTGCACACCGGGTTTTAGAAGAAAAAAAAAAGGTAAACCAGGAAATAGCAGCTCTGTGCACATTTGAGCACTATGTTTGCACGGCATGCCCCTGGGCTTAAACAGGAAGACAATGGGAAGGGAAAACAGTAGCAGGAAGTTAATCAAGGAGAACTAGCATAGCTGGCAGGTGAAATGTATCAGAATCAGCCAATTACACAGGCAGAAGACCAGCCAAGAACACTACTATAAACTATGCAAACACCTTCCACTCTTGTCTTTCCCATACTCTACACCACTGGTGTATACAAGTGGGGAAGTTTTAACAGACAAAACAAAATGATAGGGGCTGCAATAGCTATCATACAACAACTTGTGGAAGAGACTGAGGGTAGTGAGAATGTAAATGCTGCCAACCAACCCACAGTAAGGAGATGGAGAAGAGTGTACAGACCCATGGTAACCTACCAGGGGCTAAATGAGCTGGAGATAGTGGAGCGCTATAGGGTGGACAAGGACCTCCTACAGCAAACTGTTGAGCTGTGTTGACCCCGCCTAACACACAGAACTAACAGAGGGGAACCCATCCCAGTGGATACCAAGGTATGTGTAGGCCTAAGAATACTAGCTACAGGTACCTTCCAAAGGCCAACTAGGGATATGATGGGGATCTCACAGGCATCAGCATTCAGGGTACTCCACCAGTTCCTGCATGCCATGTCAGCACATGCCGGTGAGCATGTATATTTTCCCAACACCCATGAGGCGCTGGCCAGCAATATGCTACTGTTCCACAAAATAACAGAATACCCTGAGGTAGTGAGTGCTATAGACTGCACGCACATATGCATCAAAGCACCACCCAGTGAGTGGAGTAGGGTCTACATCAACCGCAAGGGCTTCCCCTCCATCAACTGCCAGGTCATGTGCAATGCCCAGGGCATAATTATGAATGTGTGTGCTGGCTGCCCTGGAAGCTATCACGATTCCCACATCTGGCATCTGACGCAGCTGTACCAGAAATTTGCCAATGGGGACATCCCTCATGGTCATCTAGTGGGGGATGCTGGATACGCACTGGAGCCGTGGTTGATGACACCCATCAGAAATGCACACACACCCGAACAAGAACTCCATAATGAGGCACATGCACAGACCAGGATTATAATAGAGCATGTGTTTGGGATGCTCAAGTCACAGTTCCTGTGCCTGGACACATCCGGTGGAGCCTTGCAGTACTCATCAGCTACATGTACCCAAATTGTCATCGTATGTGCCATGCTACACAATATGATCCTGTGGAAACAGCTGCAGCAGGAACAGCATGGGGCAGGGCCACACAACCCCTCACCATTGCCAATGCCTGCACAGGCACAGAGTGACTCGGAGGAGGAACAACCTGAGCCTGCCTCAGTAGGCAGAAGGAGGCATACCCAGTATGTCTTGGCCTTGGCAAAAATGGCAACACATACCACATACACTGACACAGATGGGACCCAGGGAATAACATCTCTCTCTGACTCTCACATACAGTAAAAGGGATGCCACACATGACACTACCTGTGCTCAGCCATGTGTAGGGAGTGTACTATGTGCATCCGACATAGGCAGCCCTGCAGCACCACCCTCAATACTAGGACACCCACAAGGTAAGTGACTCGCACATGCCAGTCAGGGAGGTTCACATATCCAACAACAGTCACAGCCAGCAGAACAAGTGTAGACAAACACAAACAAAGGCTGTGCTATGGCCTCTGAATGATGCCTATGGGTAACCTCCCCTCCAGATCTACACAGACAGACTACAGCAGGTTAGGCAGTGGGATGCTAGTATTGAAGGGTAGAAAGTCAGAAACTAATATGTAGGTCAATCAAAGCCAAGACCTGTAGTACACTGGTATGCCTCTAGTCAGCATGATAGGTGAGAATACAGAATGAAATGGAGTACCTGACATACCAGTACAGTCATAGCAAATGTGTACAAGTGTTAGGTGTGCCCCCCATCCTATGTAGAAATGTAGGATGGGGGGCACACCTAACACTTGTACACATTTGCTATGACTGTACTGGTATGTGTGCCCCCCATCCTATGTAGAAATGTAATAATTGTCAGCTTTCCCTCCCCCCAATCCTGTGTAGAAATGTAGTAACAGTCAGGTGTGCCCCCCATTCCTTTGTAGAACTGTAGTAACAGTCAGGTGTGCCCCCCCACTCCTGTGTAGAAATATAGAAGCAGTCAGGTGTGCTCCCACCAGCTCTACCTATTTATGTAGAAACGATCTGGTGTGCCCCCCCCCAGTCCTGTGTAGAAATGTAGAAATAGTCAGGTGTGCCCCCACAATCCTGTGTAGGAATGTAGAAACAGTCAGGTGTGCTCCCCCCTACCCTACATATGTATGTAGTAATGGTCTGCTGTGCCCCCCACCAATCTGATGTACCCACGCTGTAACAGTCAGGTGTGCACCCCCTACAACCCTTTGTAGAAATGTAGGAGCATGTATGTGTAGGTATAATACCAGTGGAGCACAGATGCACAGAGGAGGCTAAGGTAGCAGGATAGGTAGTAGCATCTGCACAATATGCAGGTATGTGTGTGTTAGGTTGGTGCGTGTTTCACATTGTGTGAGAGTGGTCGGTATGTATGCATGTTGAGGTAAGACCTGGTGGCCATTGCCCACTAACTCTGATGAAAGGGACAAGTCCTCACAACTGCAGTGCAAAACACAATACCCACCAGTATAACACAAGCTAGCAGTAAGCCATTGCAAATGTATGGTGGTAATATGTGGCACCATCTGAAAGACTGACATGGCATGGCTGTTGGGCTAGATATATAAGCAGTAGACAGGGGAAAGTACCCCAGACATACAGCATATATTGTGTCACTGTGAAATGGGCACACCCTTGGAATAGTACAAACAGGTATGCGTCACATTATCTGGTCCTGTAGTAGGGGATACCAGTGTTGTCTGCCCAAACACTCGCAGATCACAAAGGAGGTAGGACTGATGTAGTGGGAAACAGCTGATGCACCTGCACATGCAAGCATAACTGGGATGCCCAATGCATTTCTGTGTGTCAGATGCAAGTAGTGTCCATAGCACACATGCACCCAGCTCACGCAAACACCACCCACAGGTACCTCCCTGGTTGTACCCCTGCTGTGGGGAATGGGTACAATATGACCCCAGCTGTATATGGCAATAACGAAAAAATGCAGCATGCAGTGCAGGTGTCCCATGGAGGTGTGTTACCAGCTGTAGGTAGCACCCTGCCAGCATCCACACCACTAATCAGAACTGATAGAAGGTATTGGCATGAACACCGAGCACACCTACCCTGTCACCCCAGGGGAATATACTGTATGGCGGTCTGAGACTGTAGGACAGACAGAATGTAATGGCCTGCCACATCTGGCCCACATCAACAGACAATGGCCCACAGGCCTCTGTCAAGGGCCTGTGTCTCACAAGTACTGCCAATGCATGTTATGTCATGGACACCCAATTAACAACACAACACACTCCATGTATGCCATATGCAAGGCCATGTGGACAAACCACAGTGACATGCCCACCATGTCCCACTGCATGAGCTGTCAACCAACACCAACACACAGCCGTGATGGGGTGATAACCATAGGGAAAGTATCAGAGAATGTATGCATAATGTAAGGAAGAGGAGAGAATAACTGAGGGGGGAGTGGGAGTGTGGCCAGCATGGAATGTGCAAGGTCTGACACAAAGCTGTGTGCACACACTATTCCTGGCTGTAAACACATAAATGGGTGCCTAAATACCTGCCCATACACCACATTAGGGGTAATGTCCTGACTCATAGCCCCTGTCTCTGGGTAACCTGTGCAAATCTGTACAGCTGTGAGGTATTGCCATAGCAATATAAGGCTATACTGTCATGTTTCTGGATTTACATGTATGGGATCCCCTGCCAGCACTGTACCAAGGTGCTGAATCAGATACACAGACCCAGCATCGAGTGTCTGCAGCACACCCTCCAGGGTGGCATAAACCTACCATGAGTATGTAGGCATCTGCCCACAATACCACACACAGCTGCAGTCACCCTTGTCCCCCAAGACATCACTGTGAGCAAGAATGTCCACCTGACAGAACATGAGGACAGAAAACATGTATATGTAGTATAATGTCTGAATATCTCTGCTAACAGCAGCAACATGTACCTGAAGCAGCACAGACACAATCAGCTACAGTACACACTATCCCCTGCACACTTTGTCCCCATATTGCCAAATGATCGACGGATTCCCTGCAGAAAAAGTTTGCTACCTGTAGGTGTACAACACAAAGGTCTGCACTGGAGTACAAACTACCTGGAATTGATCCACACATGCAGTACAGAAGGGCATACGGGCATGCTCACACACTTAAAGAAATGAAGGTAATGTCAGACAACAACATACTGAAAGGTCATACTGGGCATGCTCTCTCTCTCTCACACACACACACACACACACACACACACACACACACACACACACACACACACACACACACACACACACATGAAGCCCATGTCTGCAAACAACAGTGGACCAGACATGTCTGGCAGTTGCAGATGCTAATGCAGACACTCCTCAGTATGCACCAGTCATGCTTTGCACACACAGTGGATAGGAATACAGACATATATCCAAGGACAACACACTATAATAAGTCAAAAGTAGACGTACATAGATGTGTGGAAGAAAGTGACTGTGGCTATCTAAGCCTGTCCCACCCAGCACACAGCCAAATGGCTACAACCACACGAGGTTCAGATGTCCCTCACTGTAGATATTAGCCAATGGTATCTGTCAGCAGTACTGACTATGTGGTGCAAGTGCTAACTGTGCAGCATGACTGTACAAGGAAGTAGTCATCTAGCAGCTGTATACACATACCTGTGGAATATGGCCCTGCATGTGCCCACATGTGATGTGTGAACCCCTAGATGAATTGGTTATGGCCCATGCACACACACTGACCTCCCCATAGCCCTACTATGACAAGCCTGCTGAGGTCATCCACTGTGAAATACAGCTTTGGGAAGGTTGTAGCCCAGTAATCTCTATGGTGCATCCTATAACTGCGTACTGCTGTAGTGTGATAAAATAATTAGGTAGGAGTTCTAATCCCAGACTAGGCAATTGTGTGTGTGTGTGTGTGTGTGTGTGTGTGTGTGTGTGTGTGTGTGTGTGTGTGTGTGTGTGTCTGTGTAGAGAGGAATGTTTTTTAGGCTAGTCACACACTCTACAATTCAATTGCCCTACTTTGGCAAGGCTGCTGACGTCATACCCCCTGAAATACAGCTTTGTGAAGGTTGTAGCCCAGTAATCTCTGTGGCACATCCTATAACCATGTATTGCTGTAGTGTGATAAAATAGGTAGGAGTTCTAATTCCAGACCTGGCAAATGTGTGTGTGTGTGTGTGTGTGTGTGTGTGTGTGTGTGTGTGTGTGTGTGTGTGTGTGTGTGTGTGTGTGTGTGTGTGTGTGTGTGTGTGTGTGTGTGTGTGTGTGCGTGTGTGTGCGTGTGTTTGTGTGTGAGTATGTGTCTGTCTCTGTCTGTGCAGAGCGCAATGCTTTTTAGGCTAGTCACACTCCCTACAATTCAAATGCCCTACTTGGGCAAGGCTGCTGATGTCATCCACCCTGAAATACACCTTTGGGAAAGTTGTAGCCCAGTAATCTCTGTGGCATGTCCTATAACTGTGTGCTGCTGTAGTGTGATAACATAGGTAAGAGTTCTAATCCCAGAATTGGCAAGTGTGTGTGCGTGTGTGTGTGTGTGTGTGTGTGTGTGTGTGTGTGTGTGTGTGTGTCTGTCTGTCTGTCTGTCTCTGTCTGTGTAGAGAGCAATGCCTTTTTAGGCTAGTCACACTCCCTACAATTCAAATGCCCTACTTTGACAAGGCTGCTGATGTCATCCACCCTGAAATACACCTTTGGGAAAGTTGTAGCCCAGTAATCTCCATGGCATGTCCTATAACTGCATACTGCTGTAGTGTGATAAACTAGGTAGAAGTTGTAATCCCAGATTTGGCAACTGTGTGTGTTTGTGTCTGTCTCTGTCTGTGTCTGTGTAGAGAGCAATGCTTTTTAGACTAGTCACACTCCCTACAATTCAAATGCAATACTTTGGCAAGGATGCTGATGTCATCCACTCTGAAATACACCTTTAGGAAAGTTGTAGCCCAGTAATCTCTGTGGTATGTCCTATAACTGTGTACTGCTGTAGTGTGATAAAATGGTTAGGCAGGAGTTCTAATCCCAGACTTGGCAAGTGTGTGTATGTGTGTGTGTGTGTGTGTGTGTGTGTGTGTGTGTGTGTGTGTGTGTGTCTGTCTGTCTGTGTAGAGAGCAATGATTTTTAGGCTAGTCACACTCCCTAAAATTCAAATGCCCTACTTTGGCAATCCTGCTGATGTCATTCACTGTGAAATACACCTTTGAGGAGGGAGTACTCCAGTTATCCCCGTGGTGTGTCCTATAATTGCTTCATGCTGTAGTGTGATATAGAACTCTGGTAGGGGTTCTATCCTCACACATGGCAGTTGTGGATGTTTTGTGTGTGTTCTATGTCTGTGTAGGGAGCAATGCATTTTAGGTTAGTCACACTCACTACACTTCAAATGCCCTACTTTGGCAATCCTGCTGATGTCATTCACTGTGAAATACACCTTTGGGGAAGGAGTACTCCAATAATCTCTGTGGTGCATCCTATAACTGCGTAGTGCTGTAGTGTAATAAACTAGTTAGGCAGGAGTTCTAGTCCCAGACATAACAGGTGTGTCTGTGTGTCTCAGTGTGTGTGTGTGTGTGTGTGTGTGTGTGTGTGTGTGTGTGTGTGTGTGTCTGTGTGTCTGTGTTTGTAATTCGTATCCTGTGTGGAGGTGGTTGTGAGTGTGTAACAACTGGAGTCAATGGGGAGTGGGTTTTGCAAATTTCTTATATGGTGGCCCTAGTATATATCACAATGTCCACCATACAGGGATAACAGATGTGAAATAGCAGAGAGGCTGGGGTGCATATCCATACCCCTACATTTGACATCAAGGCAAGGTGAACAAAGTGAGTGACCCTAGTATTACCCAGATAACACTCTCAACCCATGTCTCATACACACACACACACACACACACACACACACACACACACACACACACACACACACACACACACATACACACACACTTTCCTAGGCAACAGCCCCTATGTTGGTAGTGCCCTGCATATTGCCCACTGATAGTAACCATGGGGTGATTGCAGTGGGCTACTGTGGGCACGGCACCCTAACCATCAGTCCAATAGGTGCATACATGCTGACAGTGCACCTTCCCCATGTTCCCCACTGGACACCTGCAACACCTGTGGTGCCTTCAAATGTGACCCACAAAGGACATACCATGCCTGAAAACACACCCTGTATGGACAGATGCCACTGACACCAGGGAATACCGGTACCATGCTATCAATGTAGGTGCTGGGTCAACCTGCCGCCCATTAACAGTTCCCACCACATGAGGCCAGGACTGGCGCATCTGATTATAACAATCTGTGTACACAACATGAGCCAGACACCCCAGGTACAGTTCCACATGTCACTGTACATGCATGTGGGAGGTGTGCACATCCCAGACACCATCCATGTCATGGACTAAGGAACACATACATGGTGAGCAATGCACAGCATTGGCCACATGCAATAGTCACCCAGGTGACTGAATTGTGAATACAATACCCACCTGTGTGGTCAGATCCAGACACTACACCCCTGAGCCTCAAAGAAGACCATCGCCATGTGGCCTGATGCCAAGGTATACCCATCACCTAGCCTTGTATAGCCATCTGGCACAGTTGACCATGACACACCCATGCAGCACTGCACCCATGCATGTCAGTACTGCCACCCTGTGTCTGTGTGTGTTATATTATGTGTATGACCACATTCACACTCACTACAACCCCCATTGGCATACTGAGGCATGCTGTCTGATGTCAGACACCTCCACATACCCTTTGCCCATACAACCTCCATATGACCCCTGTGGTGCATGTGATACCTGCACTGTAATGTACTGTGGCAATCCCACTAGTGATGATTTGTATTCCTGGCCCTGCCAAGTGTGTCAATGTGTGTGCATCCTTGTGAGAGTGTGTCTGTGTTGAAGCTGGTGCCTATTCATGTGGACAGGCATGTGTACTACACCTACCATACAGGTACCATATCCCTGTTGCAAATGTCACTCACCATCACATATCTGTTTTGAGGGTTCCTCAACATGTAACCTATGTGGTGCATCCAATAAGTGCATAGACATGTGATAGCACTACATAGTCGTCAGGGGTTTGATACCCTGTACTGGTAGTTGTGTGACACAAACATGTTCATGTTTTACTCTTTCACCCCTCCTTGACTATTCTTTGCCTCTGTCCACCTCTCACACTCCCTCTCTGGTTGATGTGGAGACTTACACCTGCTGTGCTTAGGCAGTAGCATGTGTATTTTAAGTGTTGCTCATGATCAGCTGATGGCCTCTGCACGAATTGCAGCCTTCTTCTAGCTGATTGCATGTGGAACAGTTGTGGTGACATTCCCATAGCCAACTGCATGGAAACACACTCCAATATCTAGGAACATCTTGTTGGTGTTGGGCCTTTACATTCACTGTGAGCAGGAACTCAATCCGTTGTTTGGCAAACAGCATCTCAGATTAATTGGGGATCTACCTCTAACAACATACACTGTGGAAACAGGGGAACACACAGGAGGGTGATGTGCCTGACCAGAGTACAGACTGCAAGTGCTGCAATACTGCATTTGGAGTAATGTTGGTGTAACAGGGTGTGTGTGGATATGCCTGTCCTACATCTTTTAATAGCTGTCATGTCAGTGCTATGTTTATGAGGAACCCCCATCTGTAGGGTCTTCTATAGACTGGGCAGTATGTAGTGCCTTTTGTTTCATGTGTTACCCACAGAGCACCTGTCTGTGAACTGCAGAAGGTAGTGTGAGGACTGCAGTCTGTAGATGGTGACAGCTGTACATGTATGAGGGTATCACAGCAACATGTCAATATTGGCCCTGTGTATGTGCCTACAGCCACAACTCTGTCACCCTTTGTATATATGTCATGCAGTAAGAGGTGCATATGTGCTGTACACCATAATTAGTGTCATCATATCTGATAACAAGCCAGTGAGATATCAGACTGCTACACATGTTATATGTAGTAGAGGTTACAATTTCTGACATAACCTGGACATTCTGTGGTTGTGTGTACAGCATTGAGGTCTGTGTACTCATGGTGATTGTTGACACTCTGTGTATTGTTCATATGTACTTTGGCCTGTGTACAGACTGTGGTAGATGTCATTGTTTATGGTCCTGTTCTATCTGATGTTACATGCTGCTCCACTGTATGTTTACCCTATCAGCTTACACGTTTGTAGGGCCATTCACACACATGTCCCCTACCACAGTCAGGCTTCGGACAACACTGTGGATTGGCCCAGTATATGTAGGGTTAGTGTGTGAGTGGCACATATGATGATGGTGTTGCACAGATAGTCCATATACTGTAATATTACTCTAGCTTACCATATGTTGCTGTGGCTGTGTTCACATTGGTTGCGGTTATGCACTTTCACACAGGTGTATCATACTCTGTGCTGTGACATGTCTGTAGAGCCTGCTATGCATGCTGGTACATGTGCATTCCCCCATAGGAAGTATAGGCCAGTGTTGAGCCAGTCTGCCTGTAGCCCGCACAGTGTGTTGTTACATGCCTAACAGCTTAGTGTACTTACCCAGTGAGATGTCATGTCCAGATACTTGCCAGATGTACTGCTGCTGGGCCACCATAACAGTCATGTATGTCAGACAGAGCAGTGGGATGCTGTACAGATGTATGTCAATATCTAGTGGCTAGTATGTGGCCATGGCACCGCCTTACCAATGGTTATCATGTGTCAGGACAGACAGGGGTGTGTGAATGCATAACCTATGGGAGCAAATGTTTACCAGTAATTACATGTTATACCCATCTACATGGCTGTTAACATCCACATTGTCAGGCTTGGTCTACATGTCTTGCACTAAGGGATTCTGTGTATACCTCTGGACTGTCCAGAGTGTGTTAGACTGTCCACATATATTGGCCAATATCTCTGCTGAAGACCACAGGAGCATTACATGCTAGCAGTTGTACTGTCCTATGATGTCCTTAGGATGTCTGTCAGTAGCCAGTGGCACACATGATATAAGCAGATGTGACCACCCACACACACCATGTCTACACTGCCTTAAGGTATCTGGATGTACATTTCCATACAATCCACCTTGAGTAAATGCAGGCCTACTGCCTCCTGCCATACAGACTGTTCTGTCTGTCTGTGTGCTTGTGATGGTGCCAGTTATGCCTTGTTATGTAACAGTTACATCCCATTGTGCCAGCTGAGTTCTTTACCCCCTAGGGACTGTGTACAGAGTGTAGATAGAGGCTGCTGAACAATACATCTGCATTACTTACTGTTGATTGTTTGGCATCCTGTGGCCCAGTCTGTCTTTACTATTGTACTACTTGAAGGCCTTGGCTTGGACTGTAACATTTGTAAACATTTCCAGACTACTGTGTTAGTACAACTGTTTCACAGTTCTATTACTCTGTTTATATGGATGTCAGTGTCTAAACAGCTATGTGACATAGCATATGCAACTTTAATTTTACACAAATAAAGCTTCCCCATTTATGCAAACCTGTGTGTGGTGTTATATTCTTTGGCATCTTTGTGGGTATATGTTGCAGGCAACGATTGTCATTTGTATGGGTGGCTCATACAGTGTCCAGTTGTTAAGGTGGTAACTGTAGGAATAGTGGCTGTTCCATATTGTGTGCACCTACTGCATATGTATTTTACTATACATATCTCTGTGTGCGTATGTGTAGTTGCATATATATCTATATATGTGTATACATCTATACATATATATATATATATATATATATATATATATATATATATGTATCTGCATATATGTGTCTGTGTATATGTATCCTAGGGATGTTCATGGCTTCCACATTGTACATTCCCTATGGGAGCCAGACTGTACTGCATGATATGTTACTGATACCAGTCTGGCATCATACAGGTGGGATGGAGTACTGTAAACATCTTGTGCCCATGTCGTGTCAGGGCCTGGTTATGGGATCTGCAACAGTTGGTAGTGTATTGCAGGGCAGACATATTTGACTGTGGGGGGTATGCCTATTCGTTCAAGACATATGTTGATTGGGGCCTCTCAACCCCATTAATGTTGCATGTGGACATATATGTTTTTGTTATGTTCCCATTGTTATCTACAGATGTATGTCCATATATACATATATATCACTTGCTGTATATATAGACACATAGATGTAGACATATATATCTGGAGATGTATGGATTTGTATGTATATATGTTTCTATTTTTATATATATATATATATATATATATATATATATATATATATATATATATATATATATATATATATCTACATATATGGATATGTTTTTAGATATTAATATTATATATATATATATATATGTATATATATATATATATATACACACACACACACACACACACACACACACACACACACACACACACACACACACACACACACAAATACATCTACATGTTGGAATACATTCCCTGTACTGTTGAATGATTGGGATGGATGATATGCTTGTATAAACATCAGGGCTCTGTATATCTGATATGGCTTAGTGGTAAATCACTCTGGCTAAGGTGTGCAGGGTCCTCTCATTAAAGCCTTGCAGAGGCTTTTTATTTTGTTGCTGGGCAGAACAAGAGCAGTTGGATACAGAGTAATTAAGGCACTTTTGAGCAGTTGTAAGTGGGTTTGCATGAAGGTAAGCACTGCTAACTTCTGGTTACTGTTTCTTATTTTCAGTTAGTTACTAAATTGCTTAACCTGTGTAGGCATTGCTTACCTCTGTGTAAACAGGCTTAAACCTGCTTACTGCTGCTTAAAAGTGCTTACTCCCACTTACCCCCATGCTAATTTCTTTAAAAGAAAAGAAAAAGGGTTGATAGGAAAGTGGTGAAATAGGTGCACAAAGAGGGAAAGACAGTAGGGAAATAGCTAGGGATGTGCAGGAAGGGTGTGGGAAAGGTCCATATCTGCCCATTTCTTCTACAGCAATAGCTGTGCACATACACTGAAATTGGAAGTAGATTTGGACACTCAAACCCCTGGGAGAGGGGTGAGAACAACAATAATAAGTTGTGATGCCAATTAGACCTGATTACATGTGTCCAGTGGACACATGTGCAAAATGGACAGCTATGTATCGGGCAAGATTTTTTTTTGGGAACAGATTGCCCTTTTTTCTTTTGTTTTTCAGGTGAGAGTGGGATATTGGGGAGGGATAATAGGTATATTTGGGGAGGTAGGTTGGGTAGGTTAACAGACAAGACAAAGAAGATGCATACAGGGGTGGTATTTGACACATGTGGGGGTAAACACCTTGATGGGGAGGGATGTTGGGAAATTGGAAGCCCATGAGCCCCCTAGTGGAAAAAGTGTGGCTGAGGTTCCCTCCTATGGGCAGTCACCACTGCACCTTCACAGCCCCAAAGGTGTCAGTCACAGAGCCATTCTGACCCTTTAGTCATGACATATGGCCCTTGAGCTGGTGTAGCAGATCACCAAGCTGCTGGTTGAGCTCGTTATGCACCATGACCCGGACCTGGTGATGGGTGACAGGATCCTGTCCACGCCTACTCCTGGGGGGGGGCGAGCCCCATCCCCTGAGCCAGTTTGCAGGCCCAACAGACAGGGAGGTCTCGGGCTGGGCCCCAGACATGCTGGTGCCCGGTGCCATGGCCAGCTGAGGTGGGACAGGTGGGTCTGCTGGGACCGGCCTTCCAAAACGTGCTATAGTGTTTAGAGTTTATCATCATATGTGGGTTAGTAATAATCAACACATTCCAGGGTTAGGTATAATAGCATGCATAGATATTCCCATTAACCCAGACACCAGATATGGAAAAGTTGCATAGCATACAGAACACATGCATATATGGGAACACAGTGGTATTAAGAACAGCATGCAGGTACATTGATGGCACCATGCCACCAATGTTGGAATAATTCAATATAGCACATGCATGGAAACAAATTTAAATATTTATCAACCAACAGGACATAATCAGAACAGTGGACTCATTACATACCGGTTGGGGTGGGTATGTTGTTTATTGTTGGAGATATAGTGGGGGGGGAGATGTTAATTAACAACTAGTATATTCCTGTAGTCCACATTACTTTCCTAGTCAGTGCTGTTATCTGTACCTTACATGTCTTACTACACTACTCTATAGCCTTAGTTTGGACAGTGATATGGCTGTCGTTATCATTACACATGAACTGGTTTTACCTGCAGTATACAGCTCTTACCTGGTATACCTGTGGCGGGAATGTATGGTAACACTAACTGACTGTTTCTACACATACTCCCAGATTCTGGGTTGATGTTGTGCACATAGCTATCCAACTCTTTCTGAACAGACCCTGGCCATGTGTTGATTATGTGAAGGTGTACTGGGACATATCTAGAATATTGCCCTCTTCAACCTTTAGTGACTTGACACACAGATATACATGCATTCCTACACAGTTATATTATGTATCACAGTGTGGGTGACAGTGATCAGTGATACTTTATTATTCAGAGAAACTGCAACAGTCACAATTCCATACAATACCAGAGTAAACAGTACCAGTACATGGTATAATTTTTTTTATTTCTCAGCACAGTGTTCGTATCCGACGTACCTGTGGGAGCAATGTTTGTTAGCACTACCTGAATGTTGCCACACAAAGTTCCAGATTGCACATTAGTATTATGCACATACATCTCACTCTGTTACTGTACACATTCTGGTCACAGCTTGACAACATGGGGGTGTAGATCGGACATACTTGGCTTATTACTCTCCTAACAGTTTCGGGAGTTGCTACAGTGACAGGTTTGTTCACATAGATGTTGGACAATCACTTGTATTCCCTATTTGCTGGCTAAAAATCTGGGATGATCCCACAGACTTACCAGGGGGACAGGGGGACATGCAGCAGATATAGGCCCATATGCTGGTCTCATCTGTACAGTTGTGGGGTATGATTCTGTATGCAGCCTACTTCCACTCCCAGGATTCAGACCATGGCTATGTCTGCTACAACCTAAACACTGTCCATCAGAATTGTGTGTGTTATATAGATACTGCTGTATATTTGCTTTCTGTCTTGTAATTCTCCTGTGCTTTTGCATTCTGACCTTGTATTACAACACTCTTATACAGATTTCCTAGACAGTTATATTTTGCAGGACAGTGTGGGTGACAGTGATGAGTAATACCTCATTATTCAAAGAGACATACCTCCCTGGACTAAATACCTTGGTCCAGAAGAGATAAAAGGAGATAAAGTTGACAACTGCATCAGTCACAATGCCATACAATACCAAAGTGAACAGTACCAGTACAGCGTATCATTCTTGTATTTCTGGGCACAGTGTTGGTATATGACAGACCTGTGGGAGAAATGTTTGTTAGCACTACCTGAATGTTGCCACACACAGTACTAGATTCCACATTACTATTATGCACATACATCTCACTCTGTTACTGTACACACTCTGGCCACAGCTTGACAAGATGGGGTTATACATGGGACATACGTGGCTTCTTAGTCTCATAAGGTTTTGAGGAGTTCCTAATGTGCCAGCTTTGTTCCCATAGATGTGTGTCAATCAGATGTATTTTCTGTTTGCTGCCTATACGTCTGAGATCATCCCACTGATTTCCCAGGGGGACAGGCAACAGATATGGGCCACTTTACTGGACATTCTGGACATATCTGTACAGTTTTGGGGTAAGATTCTGTATGCAAACTACTACCACTGGCAGGTTTCGAAACATGGCTGTGTGTGCTAAATATACAACAGTTCACATCTCAGTTGCATATGCTATTCAGATTTTGTTGTCTGCCTTTTCCCTGTTTTCTGTCTATGTGTCTCTCAGTTGTACTAAATGGCCTCTGGGGATTACACCAGTCATATACAGGCATTATGGTGCACGGTGCGGCTAACAGTTCTTAATACAACAGTACTGTTACGTGAATGCAAATCTACATTACCATATGATACCAGAGTATACACATGCAGTCCAGCAGTTAGACCTTTATTGTCAGGCTATTACGCTTTTATTTCCATGCATACTATATGACTCTCTTCCTGCCATATTCCCCGGTGTATGCAGTACTTGCCTTAATCAATACAGGTTTTATACAGGCAATTAATTTACTAATACTTTTAGATTTATTTCCTATGACAGTACATGCAAGAGTATTACTGACCTACCTCGTGTTGCAACCTCTCCAGGCAACTTCCATGGGCCTCCTGGTTTGCGGCCCACTCGATTGCAGCTGTGGAGGACATAAGAGGAATATTTAGCCATACCTATCCATGATATACATGAGCTGGCAATTATTACACACATAGTGGGGTGATACACACAGCTGGGACATAACCTGTTGTTCTAGCCTTTTGGATCCACTGCTCCAAGAGGTCTCCCTTATGCCGCTTCATGTCAGCATAGTGATGCCTGACCTGCTCACCAGTTTGGGGTATGCCAGTGGCACTGGTGAGGACATGGGCGAGATGGTCCCAGGCTTCTGCCTTATATTGGCAACCCTGGTACTGGCCCTGCAGCAGTCTCTGCTCATGGTGTTTGACAAGGAGTCCTGCCATGACTCTGGACTCCTGGCTGCAGCAGCGCTGCACCCAAAAGTGCACACCCTCTCCCCTTCCTGATATGGTGCCTGCAAGGGAAGTTACAACCAGTTATGAGATGTATTCCCACCTGTTGGGTTTAAGTAGGGCCGATTTCCTGCACTTTTTTGTGATTGGATGATTTTGATAAGGCTAAGCTGCTTACCTAAGGTGGGCATTGTTTAAAGGGATATAACACTGGGCACATTGAGTTAGCTCACCTACACATTGCTTACACCTCCTAAGCTGGCTTGTGCAATGCTTAGCATTGCTTACATTAGACTTTGCATTATATTTTCTTTTTGGCATTTGTTTATTACTCATTACATCTTATATGTATGCTTGGTATCCATGATTCATGTGTACGTACACTGTATGGGGTCCTTGTGTTTTCAACACTCTATTACAATTACACCTCACTTCTGGGCTTACTGCTGTACTCCAGTTCACATATTTATGTTATGTAGTGGGTTATGGAACATATGACTGTATACTGATTCCTTTCACAGGTTCAATTTGATTTTACTATAGCGAGGACTTGTTTGCTGATACCTCATTCTTCTGTACTGCTGTGATGGCTTGGTGGTTACCTAATATAACTATAGTGTATAGGGTCCTGGGCTCAAGACCTGCCAGGTAGTTTATTTTGTTGCTGGGCAGAACAAGGGCCATTGGATACAGAGTGATTAAGGCACTTTTGAGCAGTTGTAAGCTGGTTTGTGCAAGGGTAAACACTGCTAACCACTGGCTAATGATGCTTACAGAGAGTTAGCTTCTACATTGCTTAATCTGTGTGCGCATTGCTTACCCCCACGCTAACAGGCTTAAACCCGCTTACTAGTGCTTACATATGCTTACTACTGCTTAATGGTGCTTAAACTTGCTTACTAGTGCTTTATTCATTATGACACTGACACCTCACATGTGCATTTAATGCAGTACTCCACTTCACAAATATATGTTATTTAGTGGGTTATGCAACAAAATTATTGGTCATAATGTGCTTTGCCATGGAAAATGGAATGTGTGCAGTGGGACTCGAACCAGAAATGCTTGCTCGTACAGCGAATGCTCTGCCCACTACACTATTGCTATGCTGTTTCATTTGCATCTATCTTCCTTGTTATCCTCTTCAGTTATTTAAGCTGCATTAACTGTAGCTAAGCAATGGGCACACCCGCACACCTACAGTTAGCTTTAATGGGATTTTAAAATAAATAAATAAGATTTGTTCATTTTATTTGCAATTACTTGCTGTTGTACATGAGGGGGGATGTTGGTGGATATATGCAGACACCTATGAGCGGTCTCACTCATTTCTTAGCTTTTTCTGCTGTTCTTCATTGCGGGGGCATGTATATTCTGAGAGCTCTGCTCTCAGACATGTCCCCTGCACTCTTACATGCTCCGTGTAAGATTAGGAGCTCAGGCAGCACGCCTCATTAATATGCATGGTGCGCTGCTGTCCTGCTCCTAAACAGACACTTCAGTGCAAGACTAACCTAGTCCTGCACAGAAGATTAGTAAATCTGGGGGAGTGACTATTCAGGCGGCTGTGGTTGTTTCAGGTTTGTAGTTTATAAAATTGGGTCTAAATACCTTGGTCCCGAAGAGATAAAAGGAGATAAAGTTGACATGTTGGAGAATATTGTAGTGACTGGGCTGAATAGTTTAACAAAACTGTACTCTGTGCCTTGACACACAACTGCAGATACTAGCCATAGCTTTGCTGTGTGCACTCAAAGTGTGCTGTTAAATATGTGTACATGGGATATATAAACAGTAACAACTAGTAACTGTAGTTCCATTTTTCATATATCCTGTGTGGGAATTTGTAAATCATGTTTGCTAGAGTTTAAGCTCTACACTAGATAGACAGCATGGCTAACTCTTTTGTTTCTACAAGTTAAGATTACTGCATGTAATTTTGGAACAGCTGTAAAAATTATTTTGGCAAAAGGCATCTATACTTAGTTTATATTTTTGCATTGTGGGTTACTTAAGAAGATGAAATTGGTGATGGCAAATTTATGTGGCTTTATTTGAAACTGTTGGAATGAGTTTGATGGAGAACAGGTTAGACATACATGCAGGTACCTTATACTAATGATGCTGAGAAGTGTTGTCTCTCTTTATTTAGTATGACTAGTAGGATGAGATAGATCACTGTCCCTAAATCACTAAATATCTGATAATTATGAGGATGCATTTTTTCTATGATGGTATGGCGGGATACAAGGTGAACCAACTAACTTGCTTACAAGGTGAACCAACTAACTTGCTTACTACTTTAAAGTCCATTTTTGATGCCATTAATATTACAACACGCTAAGGGATTTGTGGGCATGTTATTTGTTATCTACATTGTTTAGTTATTACATAATATCCAACTCTCAGTGATCTCAAGGACTGTAGTATGACAGGCCTATCTGTCAACAACTGCTTCTTTAATTTCTTTCAAATTCATACTCAAAACTGATTATCTGTGAATTCCAGGAAGGGAACTTCATTGATGTCTTCCAGGTATCCCACTCCTAATGGCAAGAAGAGCAAAATGTTTGACTGCTTTGGGAACAAAATCTACACCTGCACAACCCTGTGCTTTAGGGCCCTTAACTGCCAAAATCATATTCTGCAATATAAAGGACCTCTCAGCCTAAGCCTAAGGCAGAGGGAATTAAAGGTAAGGATAAAGCTAAGGAACTTAAAGGGGAGATTCTTGAACTTTGCTATCTCAGTGCACACATTGCTAAGCACTGCATAAAAATGTGGCTGTGATACATTGACCGCATCATGCAGGGTGACAACTACAGATACTTTTATTAGGAGATCTACCTTCCCATCCATTGGTCTCCGGCCCTAGATTTTGGGATCTTGATTTGATGGATCTTGATTTTTTGTGTGGCTGTGGCCTTGTATCTCCTTGTAGGGTAGATTCTTTCAACCCCTCTGGACATCAAAGAGCGCTTGATCTTTCAGTTTTAGAACTTTTAACTTCGATTTTTGGACCCTTTATCCTTTTTTTAGAGCCCGGGTCCTTTCTTTGAGAACTTTGTTCATCCTCCGGCTGCTGTAAGATCCCAGATACATTCGACTTTGATGCATTATGCTCAATCATGAGTGGGATAGAGTAAAGTCCAGTGGAGATGATCTAGAATCTTGATCTAGATGAGAATCCCTTCATGATAAGGTGGACTGTGTTAGAGGTCTTCCTGACTACTTTAGCACTGTGGGCAACCTGACTACTTGCTCCTGACTCCCTTAGAACTTTGGGTGTCTCTAGTTTCTTCTGTGCTCAGTGGATTGCCCCTGTTTTGGGGTAACATTGTTTTGTTTTTTTTTTTCCCCGTGGGTCTGGCACCAGTTATTTTGTTTGCCTGGCCCGCACCAGATACAGTTATTCTGTTCTACCACCTTCTGCAGATGTGTTCTCGCTTCCTGTGTTTTTCTGCCTTTTCTCTAGCCCAGTGTTTTTCGTGTAAGCCCTTTGCTTTGCCTTCATTTGCAACTTTTGCAAAGACTTGGGCCTGAGCAGGTGCAAGGTGCAGGGGGACTCTTTTGTGACAGGCTTTGGGCTTGACATGACAGGACCAGCAACTGATGCCCCTCTGGGTGACCCTGTGGGTTCTGTCCACTCAACCAGTTGCAACTCAACTTTTGGTATGATGTTAGCTGATGAGTTTTCAATGATTGTGAGTGGGGTATTGTATTGAAGGCCTAGCCAGAGAGTAGTAGGCTGTATGGTATGCCTTTCCTGGCCTTATGGCCTGCTTTTGAATCATCAAAGAGTGTTTTCTCAGTTTAAAAGGAATCTTCAAAAAGTTGCCAAAATTTAAACTGGCCAAACTCAAAGTCATCAAAGTCTTGCTTTTTATCAGGGTCATTATTTATGGTCCTCCATGCTTCATGCAGATAGGCCTCCATAGCTGCAGGCTAATGAATTTCCAGGGTCGGGTGGAGGTACCGCCTCCGCCCTTGGGACCAGGACCACAGTGGCAGTCACCCCCTCAGTGCCAATGTGAGTGCGTACTTTTGATTAAACAGCTTAAACAGCTGTCCTAGCTGTGTTGAGTTCCCTCATTTCATTCATGGAGAGCACACACCACATCACCAGGCCCCAATGGATGGCTTTTGCTTTTTTTTTTCTCAGGCTCACTCACCTTGCTGGAGGATGCTTGGGGGCTGCAATGCTTGGGTATAGATATCTCTCCTTGGGGGGGGGGAGAAGTTGCACTGAACCTGTCAGCCAGTATGTTGGCAATGTCTGGCTGATGACTCCGTCTCTGATAGACCATGCTAAAGTGGAGTTCCTCATTCCACCCCTGGACAAAAAAATTCTTTTTGTACCCTCTTGGAAAAGACGTTTAAAAAACTAAGAGAGGCATGGGAAACAAAGCATTTCATTCCCAAGTTCCAAAGTATAAAATAAATTATCCTGCCAAATGTAGTACTCTACCACAAGCAAGAAAAAGAGAAATCCCAAAAAATGAAAAGAGTCTAGTACAGAAAGAAATGACATGCAGAGGTCTATGGCACCAAGAGTGAATAGCTCTGACTTAGTCAATCTTATCCCTTTCTTCTCAGAAATCTCACCCCAACACCTGCACAGAGCTGGATTCAGCACTAGGAGACCTTGGCAGTTACCTTGAGCCCACTGGCTTGAGGAGGGAGGGGCCCTTTAGCTGGGGGTGGGCACTGAGTCAGGGAGCTGCCACAAAACTTACATTTCTTCTTTAAGGACACACTCTGCTGCATCCTTAATAGCATCTGTGTATGTGTCTAAACTTTAGAGTACAGCACAATTAGATTCATGCATGGATTATTATGGAGAGCTGTTTCAAAGTTTTAATTGAGACTGAGCATTGCTTGCTATTACAGGCAAACATGGTGAGAAACAGGTATGGTGTGTGTGCGTGTGTGTGTGTGTGTGTGTGTGTGTGTGTGTGTGTGTGTGTGTGTGTGTGTGTGTGTGTGTGTGTGTGAAATGCTCCATTTAGGAATGGGAGGTTGGTTAACTTATTCAGGCTCACACCCTATACTTTGAGTGCAAGGTCCTAGAACCTCTGCACCAACTGTCAAACTGCATTTCAAGGACTGTTGAGTTTTAGTGCATTTTCAAAGAATGTTGCGTTTTTGTGCATCTTCAAACAATATTGAGTTCTAGTGCATTTTCAGACTATTGAATGTCTGTGCATTGTAAACAAAATTGGGGTTCAGTGCATTTTCCAGGAATGTTGAGTTTCTTTAAATTTTCAAGGAATACTTTGTTTCAAGGGAAGAGAGATTTACTGTTACTCATGCTATGTCTGTTTTCAATGTGTAACTGTTTTGTTTAGCAAATGGCCATCATCAGTGTTTGTGCTATAAATTTTAAAAGTAGTGCTAGTAGCACAGGTGGTATACAATAGAGAGTCGATTATCCAAACTAATTCCTAGGGTAGTTCGGATAATGAAAATATTTGGATAATCAAACATACATTGAACTGGATAAAAAAACTTGTAAAATATTATTTTTTTGCACACAAGGAATGCACTTTTGAACCATTCAGTGATTCCAGTGGACAATAAAGAATATTTTTCACACACGAGCGGGCTACAAGCTCAAACAACATACAGAAATGAATATGTATAACAATTACATATTCAGACTTTATGAGTTTTCCTACTCAAAAATTTTGGAAGACTGTGTTCAGATAAATGACGTTTCAGATAATCAATGTCTGGGTAATTGACTCTCTACTGTATTGGCCTTTGCTGCAGAAGGCTATAGGTCTTCTCCCATTGAATGCAGATGAAGTGATAATATTACAGTGCCCTCTTTAAGGGGGATGTGGGTGCTGTACTTCTGAAAGTGTCCTCCTTTAGATGAGATGCTTAGTAACTATGAACCTGTTGCCAGTTTGACAAATATTCTGTATTGCAATATTACCAGCTTACCATTTTTTTTTAAATGTAACGTGGGCAGTTTAATCTTCATGGGCAGTAGGCAATGAATTTGTACATGAAACATTGAAATATAAAGTTGTTTGCCAGCACCAACCTCTTCATCAGTTATTCATCTCTTTAATGTGGAATTATTTGGGTAACTTTTACTTCTGCAGACAGACCCCCTGATTTACTAATCTTCTGTGCAGGACTAGTCTAGTCCTGCACAGAAGCAACCACTTAGGAGCAGGACGGCAGTGTGCCATGCATATTAATGAAGGCGTGCTGCCCGACTTCCTAGGCATACAAGGAGCATGTACGAATGCAGGGGGCGTGTATGAGAGCAGAGGACTCAGAATAAACATGCCCCTGCAAAGTAGAACAGAAGAAAGTGGAAATAAATGAGCGAGGCTGCTCATAGGTGTCCACATATCTCCACTAACAGTCCCCCATGTGTACAACAGCAACAGTACATATAAATAAACCGAAGAAAACCCATCATATTTATCGTAAATCCAAGTACAGCTAACCGTAGGTGCGCGGGTGTGCCCATCGCTTAGCTACAGTTAAAGCAGTTGAAAAGGCTGAAGAGGATAACAAGGAAGATATATGCAAATGAAACAGCACAGCAATAGTGTGGTGAGCAGGGCATCTGCCTAACGAGCAGGCATTCCTGGTTCAAGTCCCACTGCAGCACATGCCATTCTCCATTTGAAATCTGTATATGAACATTTTTTTTCTCATATATTTCCTGCATAACCTACTAAATAACATTAAATGTGAACTGGACGACTGCATTAATAAGGCACGATTAAGCAGGTGTAAGCACAAATAAGCAGTAGTAAGCATATATAAGCTCTAGTAAGCGTGTGTAATTGTGTTTGCGTGGGGTAAGCATTACCTACACAAATTAAGCAAAGTAGAAGCTAAATGAGTGTTAGAAACTGTAACTGGAGGTTAGCAGTGCTTAGCTCCACGCAAACCTGTGCACACCCATGTACAACCGCTTTATTGTGCCGTAATCACTCAGTACCCAACAGCCCATGTTCTGCCCAGCAACAAAATAAACAGCTCCTGCAAGGCTCAAACCAAGGACCCTGCACACCATAGACAAAGGGAATTACCACTAAGCTATGGAAGATAAAAATTAAGTTGACATTGTCAGAAACATATCATCCAGTCCAGTCCAGTCATGCAACAGCACAGAGAATGTAGACCTACAGCTAGATGGATGTGTGTGTGCAAATATATTACTATCTAAATGGATACAACATATCCACATATCCATAGATGTAGTCACATATATTTTATATATATATATATATATATATATATATATATATATATTTATATATATATAAAACTATCCACATATATATATACATACATATACAAATATATGAACAGATATACATGCAAATGCTGACAACTACACATACATATGTCAACATCCATACGTCCACATATACACAGAAAGTTACACATATGTACGCAGAGAAATGTCCCCATAGGTATATACGGACATAGCTAGAAATATGTAAGCAAATATATACACCCACAGAGGTATATATGGCCAGACATCTGTAGATAGCAATGGTAGATTAACAGACACATACATGTCTACATGCGCTTTGACAAGCCCCAAACAATATACGTCCCATATGAATTGGCATACCGCCTGCCTAGACAAACATGACTGCCCTGCAAAACATTACCAAGCTCAATTTAACGTACGTGTGTCATTGAAACAGGGATTTAAATTAGTCCTTGGTCATGTTCCACATGTTGACATCACATCCCCCTCTCCCCCACCCACTAGGTGGCCCGAGATCTACAGGCCCATCCAACCAAGGCCAGCCAAGAGCCATACATGCATTACTCACAGTTCCGCTTTCCCCCATCCACTGCACACACAGCAACCATCTCAACTCTGGTTACTGGCCCATAGCTACCACACCATTACACATTGCCCCCCCTCCACACTCCCCCCTCGGGACCCATCCCTTATGTTGTCTCGACCCAAGTATCCTAGGTCTGGCACATGTCGTAGTCCATGCACATAGCCATGCGTACCTATGTAACTCTGGGTGTAGATGAAAGTTGTATACCCAATGTTCGGGAAGTCCTGCATAGGATGAATGATTATCTGGTACTAGCAATAGATTTCATGTGTGACTCTGTGTACACTAACAGATTTAGTTGTAGGTATCGCAAAGCATATGTGGCACACAAGGTTGGCCGGTATGCATATGAAACAGTACCCAGCAATAACAGGCAACATGACAGGATATGTAGCTAAATATGTAGTGGTATGTGTGTGTATATATACCCATAACTACATGGAGATATACCTCTCCCTCTCTGTAGTACAAATGTATACATACATAGACAGACATATATAAATACCTACGTATAGATATATACATATGTAGCCACCCATACATTCTCATGTCGTTTTATATATATATATATATATATATATATATATATATATATATAGCAATTATATATATATATATATATATATATATATATATATATATATATATATATATATATATATATACATATATATATATATATATATATATATATACATATACAGATATATATATATATATATATATATATATATATATATATATATATATATATACACAGATATATAGCTAGGATATGATACAGCTGTTAAGGATTACATATGTTCACAGGCCATGCCAATGTGGGTGAGGGGTCCAATCAACAAATGTGTAACATGTAGCATCAACCCCCTCCCCCCCTCCAGCTAGACAGGTGAAACATAGAAACACACAATAAAAGTAAACAAACCACTGCTTCTCGGACTACAGGCAGGATACTACCAGTGGGAGAGACCCGCCAAGTCTAATCTTGAAACAAAGACAAGAATGTCCCTTGTGGGACAAGCCAAAAATTATATGGCTATTCGGCCTTCCAGCCATTACACAGATAATGTACAGCAGGGCACGCATGTACCTGGACCACAAGGTTGGGGAAGCCTGATGACTCATGGGGTGAGACAACATATGTGATGGGTCCCGAGAAGTGGGGAGTGGGCAGTGTGTACTAGTGTATTCAGACCCGACCTGCACTGGAGTGGTTCTATGTGGACCACCCCAGGGATGTAAGCAATAGTGTGCATTAGGCAGACCCAACACCTAAAGAGCAGCCATGCCCGGTACGAGTCCCACAGCAAGAATGTCTAGTTTACATGGCAAAGGACGGTATAACCAGATGTGGTGCTGCAAACCCACTAAATAACACCAAAGAACACATGGTCGCAACACCCCACTGTAGGCATGTAAGTTGAACTAATTGGCATCACAAGGTATTATTGCTGTCCTCATCCCCACCCAGGGGTGTGAGTGTCCAGACCTACCCCCAAATGCAGAGTATATGCACAGCTGTCACTGTAGAAGAAATGGCCAGCTGTGGACCTTCCTGTCAGCTGTCCTGCACATCCCTGGACATGTCCCCTACTATCAGCCCCTCTGTGTGGCCCAATAACACCACTTACCTATTGACCCCTGTTTTATTCCTTGTAATATTCACAGTCACAAGTAGGTGACACCCTCCACACAACTATATTGGCAGAATCTGGAACCCCCAACCCAGGTGTATTACCACAGCTGTCCCAGACAACACATGTAAATAACACATGAAGGGAAAATTCAAGCACACTTGGATCACCGCCTGCTCACCATCTGGCAAAGTCCACCACCCCCCAACTAACACTCCATACCCCTACACCAACTACTGACACTGACACCTCCTGTCCTGCCTCGCATACATATCCCAACACCCTGCAAACCTGCACTGCTGCTCCCCCACCAATCAGTCGAACGGCCTACTATACAGTTAAAATGTCCCCCCCTCCACCTACCCACCTACACCTTCACTATTCACATCTACTCTACAACACAGGTATGGCATAACTAAACCTAATCTGAATACCTGAGTGTAACCTATCCAGAACTGCTAAACTGGAATCCCACTTCACCTTACACTGACCTTCATGAACAGTCATACCTGACATGTACACCTAACTTAAGCATGTATAATACTGACATGTTCATGAAGTAGCACAGCAGCAAGCAGGAGTATGCCTGTTTGGGTGGTGGTAAGCAATGCCCACACTGGTTAAGAAATGTGGAGGCCAACCCAGTGTAAGACGCCATAACCGGAGGTCATCAAGTCTGAGCCTTTTGCACACCAGCGCATTCCCACCTACACTTCCCCCACAGTGCCTTAGGCATGCTGTAGCCCACAGCCCTCATCATGGCCAGTAACAACATAATCAGCACTCCCAGGCACCCCCCCTACAGACTATAGTGCAAGTGAGTTACCATGAAGGCATGGCAGATATACAATCAGCTGCTGTTATCACAAACATATCATCCGACACAGTCAGTCAACAGTATAGGAAATCTATGTAAGTATGCACATTAATACCAGCAAACATGTGCACATCGCTCAATCCCAGTATTCCAAGCAGTCTATGAGTATCAATGAACAGTGCCTGTCCACACATGTTGTGAGAACAGTAGTCTTGTATAATACTGAAGAGAGGAATGGAAAACAGGGTACACTGTGGTGGCATGCTTCATCCGCGGAAGTGGGAAATAAGGCTGGTCTGGTGTGTGAGCAAACTGCTGCTTCTCAACCCCCTGGCAGGATGCTACCAGTGGGAGAAACAGTGTAGACCAGCAAAGTCTACTCGTGACACAGCAACAGGTCCATCCCTGGCGGGAAGCACCAGACTTTGTGGGTCACAATGATGTTTCCACCAGTATCGGAGGAGGATCAAGGGAAGCCTTGAATGCATGTGGACTAAATGGATGAAGAGCCTGCAGAAGGTTGCGTCGAGACAGTAAAATGGAGGAGCACTGAGACGTACAGAGAGGGAAATGTGTGGAGATGTGGTATGGCAGGGCTAGCAACTGGAGAATGGATGGATGCTGTGTACGTGGAGCTTGAGGGCCGGGGAAAGGGAGCATGCATATGACATTAAGGTAGAAATATGCAAATTAAACAGAACTGCAATAGTGTATTGAGCAATGCATCCGCCTAATATGCATGCATTTCTGGTTTGAGTCCCACTGCAGCGCATTCTATTTTCCATGTGAAATCGGTATATCAACATTGTTTTGCTGTATAACCTACTAAATTACATTCATACTTGAACAGGAGTACTGCATTACACATAGACCCATTCACTATTCAAAGGATATGAGACGACACACAGGTATGTATACACAGACAACCTTTAATGGTATATTTTACTATAATATATGCCATTACTTACCGCACATAGATCTGGACTTATTTTATCAGTGAGGAATGCAACACACAAAACAGTAGATGCAGACAGTGCAGATATATAACATACTATGCTGTCCAGGCCAAGCCTATCAATTCATACAACTGTAGACAAAAGATTTGCCATCAAGATAGGTAACAATAAACAGTAACAGATGTAGTTCAGCAGCCACCAGTTACACCCTGTAGTCAAGGCCTAGGGGGCATTTACTACCTGTGCTAATGTCTATGTATCTGTCACATGTATGGATCCTGACCAACAAATGTTGTGGGAGTCCACAATATGACTGGGATGATAGCAGGAATGCTAGCAGTAAATAATGATAGGCCAATACCGAACAACCCCTAACCGTATCACAGTAGGACAAAGCCAGCCATATATGTGGAGGACAGAGGCAGGAACACAGGGCCATACTCGTAATACTGCTGTTACACACCCTGCAAATTTCTGGTGTTACAGGATTCATTGCAACATACCTTATGCAGGAGTAACACATCAGGAACACAAATGGAAGTAGCCATGTACTGATAGCATGCAACAGACAGATTGCCAGGGATGTATCTAGGACAAGACCTGTGCAGTGCACAGGCAAAAGCAAACAGACAATCCACTGGCCATCATGTGGATAGGCCCACTGTTGAGAGCTATGCAGACAGACTGCATTCCATCCTAAACTACTATGTACAATCAAACACTGCAAGACCAGCAATATACAATGTACATAACAACACTACTCACTCTGTAGGTCTGGAACTTCTTACAATTGTGTAGTTGCCTTGTGTCTGCAAGCTCCACTGTAATAGGTACTCCAACCTGCCATCTGTAACACTGCTGCCCACATACAAGAAGGATGTCCTCCATACTGGAAAGGTGAAGGGACAATGCCCACATGAGTAAGCAATTTATAGTACTGGGTTGCCATGACAATGGTTAACTGAATTACTACACAGCAGGCTGCACGCAGTCAGCAACTGTTGCACACTGATTGGTGCAGAGCCCATCACCTAATCATGTGCATCACCTACAAAAGCCATGCTGAAATCCATTCAAACCAACTCATTTGCTCTACTGGAGAGGGAGAGAGACAAAGAGAGAGAGGGGAAAAAAAAAAGAAAATATAAAACGAAACTCACACACAGTGGGAAGCAAAAACCTACAAGCAAAGACCGGGAAGGCGTCACACCCATCCAAAGAATAAAAGGTATGTAAAACACAACTGTATGTAATTTAATGTCATATGCGGTATAGATTAATAGGATATATGATGTTGAATGTTTGATATGTGCCATCTGTAGTTGTCCCTGTAATGATGTCCTGCTGAACAACTGCTCTGGACAATACTGTTTGTCCCTGTAAGTAGTGGGACATACCCGCCAACTGTGCAGATCAGAAATGAATGACAAAGATGTCAGCCATAATATCTATGTATGTTATGTTAGTGTGTACAATAGCTGGTGGTGGACATACTGCCGTCTTGATAGACACATGGGTGTCAGAGCACACCACTTGCAGGACAGTCATGTTAATGTGTAATGTAGCATGCACAAATGCCATAGGTGTGTAATAGGTGTACCAGCAATGTCACACCATATTTGCCACCCTACTGTTAGTCTGTGTACATATGTGGCACCTGTCTGTGTTGCAGCAAGGCAGAACAGTGCAGCTGTGAATGAAAGACAGTTACAGAATGTGGACCAGATGTCTGTATGCACTCCATATATCTGTGTGATACAGAATGTGACATGTATGTGTACAGATACACAGACACTCATATAGACATAGGTATATCAACAATGTACAATATATACCTACATATATATGTACATAGATGTATATTTATACACATATATATAGTGGCACTGGCAATGGCATGCAGGTGAAATAGTCTGTAACAGGCCAGCAAAGATGTGTCCCCACAGGGAGCATGGCTATAAGCACATAGCACAAAGTGTGGCACATGCACATAGCACAAAGCTTGGTACAATACAACATATGTCCCAATGGTAGGTAAACAACTGACATAACAACTGCAGTCTGTGAACTGTTTGTTGTAGCTGATATGGTGGGGGGAGACAAATATGTGTATTAAGAACTATGGTAACCCTGCTATATGGGTAGCTCAGACTGGTTTCCATCTTTATGTCTTCCAGGAAACATGTCACATAGTTGTCTTCCCGCATACAGCGCTGCTGAGACAGAGATCATTATCGATCACCTGGTACAGCACTACGAACTGCTGTTTGGGTGGACAGCCCATGACCATCAGGAGAGGTCCGCCTTGTGGAATGAGATAGTCCACAGGGTCAATGATGTCGGACTGCATAATTACAGCTATGAGCAGGTCCAGCATCATTGCACCGACCTGCTTTGCCATGTACGTTGGCATGCAGCTGCTGTAAGGGGGGACCACCTCGCAACAGAGGGGCAACCCGCCCATCCACCCCTCACCCATGTGGAGGAGCTTCTCAGCAGTCTTGTGGTGCCTGGCCACCTGCAGCATCAACACCTAGCAGGGCACATCTTGGAGGTGGGTGCTAATGACACACCAGCTGAGGAGCATGCAGTTAAGGCCCCAGGGCACATCAGTACCCCACTCTTGTGTATGCATCTGCATCTGTACAGGTACATCATGCAAAACTGAGATGTCATATACATAGTCTGCTGCTGTGTAGTAGTAATAAACAGTTGTGTATAAGCTGTAATATTGTGTAATTCTACTGTTGATGCAATGTAATGCTGCACTCACCTTTTATGAATGCCACAGCTGTGGCCACTGACATCAGCTTTCTCACACTCCTATGTAGGTCCCTCCAGGATACCACCACAGCAGCAGCCTGTAGCCAGTGAGTATGGTTCGTTTTCATACATGATGATAAATTGGGCATGTAAGAGCTATGGGATATCCCATGCACACGTCTAACAGAACCTACCCATACTGCATGCTGTAAACATTCATGTTTTGTTGCTGTGAAATGCACTGCATCACAGTAGAGACCATGCTGGGGTATCGGAAGGGTACAACAGACACATGCAAGATAACTAACATCCTGTCAATGTGCAATGTGTCCACAGGGATGTGAAGTGTGGCAGGACACATGGCCTACAGTAGGGACATGTGTGACTCAACACCACAATGGCTACAGCTGCACAATCAGGTTAAGTAAACATTGCAAATGTAACCCTGACCCCCACAGCACTCGTGACACCAGTGTGTGCACTCCAAGGGATGTGCGCATGAGTAGACCTTGCAACCATGGAGAGGTCTGGGAGATGTGTAGGGCACTCCCCACAACCATTATAAGGTCCGCTGGTTGTCAGTGTAATAGTCATGTATGGGTCATACATGCACTGCTGATGTTGTGATCTGTAATGCAGACATCAGGCATCCACAACTGATTGCTGTTCACATATCATCCCAGGTATGAGTTGCTACAACATATAGGGGCTGTGAGCATTGGAGCTGACATAACCGACACAGTACTACAGATACATCAATGGTTTCTACACCGGTATGGTGCATTGTACAAGGCAGGATGCGGAACAGGTCCACAGTACCACTATGTACATGGGTGCAGTGTTAACACAGGGAAGGGCCATTACCAACCAACACAGCCCAGGCCTCACACACATGTATATGTCCCTAGCATGATGTCACTATAGTTGCACTGCATGCTGTTGAGCACCATATGTAATGCATGCTGACAGAAGGGTAATGGGAGGACTGTGTGTACAAATGTTGTGCAAATCCACAGGTAGGAGTGTGGTGTGTGTGTGTGTGTGTGTGTGTGTGTGTGTGTGTGTGTGTGTGTGTGTGTGTGTGTATGTGCGTGTGTGTGTGTGTGTGTGTGTGTGTGTATGTGTGTGTGTGTGTGTGTCTCGATTGTGTTTGTAAGTGCAATCTAGTGGAGTGTGGATGATGCATGTCAGATGTGTGTGTGTGTGTGTGTGTGTGTGTGTGTGTGTGTGTGTGTGTGTGTGTGTGTGTGTGTGTGTGTGTGTGTGTGTGTGTCCATGTATGCACAGGCGATAGTGGGATTGACCACATGGTAGTACTTCCCCTTGGGATTGTGCTGTACATGGAGTGAGACATGGAACACCGGGACAACCTATCAGGTATGTGAACACAGGACAGCTGATAGCATAACAAGGTCCGTAGCATGGAGCATGCATTGGGAGGTGCAGTACATACCAGGTAAACACATCATATTGCCAGCAGCAGATAGGTAACTGGCTACCCACATATGGAGCACTACAAATGCAATGGGGAATTACCACAGCACATCAGTGAGTGTATCCAGTTAGTACTGTTGTCCGTATGATGGGTCGCTTGTGCAGCAGATGTGGCATAGATTGAGCAAGACTGTAGTATGAGGCTCTGGTGTGTGACATATGTAGAGAATGTAGCAGCCCCAACTATATAGGGGCCTCATACACCATTACTGCCCATACACAGGGTAATACAGGGTGACAGCAGTGAGGCCATGTACAACCTACTCCACCCAAGTCAGGGAGGTGATGGAGTAACAGGTCAGGTGTTGTAACCACATGTGTAGGCATGGAGAGGAATGATATGTCAATGGGCAGTCGTGATATGTGTATATTAGTAAGTGCCATGCAGGATGGAGAACATATGTAACTGACTGTGGGACTGTCTGTAAACTCAAGGAAAGTGAGGTAGTAAGGTGTCTGTCAGTGTGAGTGTGCGTGAGTGTGTGTACTGTTATGAAATGCTGTACAGGTCTTAATGTGTGTATTTGTTTCCTCCACAGGCGGCGAGGTGGGTCAGGGTCCCTCCTGCATGCAAACTGAGGTAGGTGTCCCTACAGACCCCGATGATGATGATGGTACAGGTGAGGCACAGTTGGGGTTGTCAGAGGCTGACACTGTGCCAACATGTGTCATCACCCTCCTAGCCACCCCAAGCCCGCACACAGTTACAGTGCCCCTACAAACCCCATCATATGTGGTCATAGCAGAGGGACAGTTGGCACTTAGCGGCAATGACCAGGAAAGTGTGGTGTCCATGCCAACTTGGTCAGGTCACAGTCAGCATAGCCAGATGTCCAGAAGTCTACCACATCAGCAGATGTACCATGGTGCTCATGGAGGGACCGCAGGTCATCATGCCACTGGCAGAGGCGCCACAACTGGTACCACCAGGAGCATGTTACAAGCAGTAATGGAGGCACAGGCACGTATGGAAATGCACAACAGACAGGGCCTGAGGCTGCAGAGGTCTGCTTTCACAGCTGTAAGTGGCAACCTCTATGAACTCACTGGTGCCTTCCGTGAATATACCGAGGTTAAGGATAGATGGCGGTGTGAGATGGTTTGCCTCCTCGACCGTGGAATGTCTGTGCTAGAATGTGTGGTGAGATTGGTGCGATGACTGCATGGACGTAGGTCAGAGACACCAGCAGCTGGTGGCCAATGTGGATGTGCCAGGACACACAGCCACTCCCGTAGTGGCAGTACCAGCCCCAGCACTCCACAGGGCCTGATGTCCACACCACACCACAGCAGGACTTGTGCACATGGCCCTGGCCAGTCCCAGGTGGGACATGGTTCCAGCAGACATATGTCATCATCAGGGGAGAGTAGCGCCTCAAGGTCTGTACCTGCACGTGCCCATGGAACCCCTGGCAGGCACAGTCAGCATGTCTGTGGCTGGAGGCAGTGAACTGCACACCCTGCCAGATATGGTTTGCAGCTGTCCAACATCACCCGTATATGGCAGCCACATGGCAGAACTGTGTGCATGCATACCCACACACTATGCAACCACACCTAGGGTGACCCCATACCAACACACACCACATCACCACTCCCCAATCAATGAGACACACCCCTTACCCATACACATGGTGACATGTTTGGACCACCCTCGGCCTCTGGCACACCTGCAACACACCCTGGCATATGATTATACCTGTGCCACATCCCTGTCATTCATAACATCGATGCAGGGACAGGTGACTATGATTCTGATGCACACGGTGACTGTAATGGAGTGCCGCAATGTACCGCAGTGTATAATATAGTCAGGGGTAATGTGTACTGCATACATGTCAGGTAGTGTAGCCCTGCAGCTAAGATGACTTTCACACACCCTGTGCATATGATGATACCTGTGTCACATCCCTGTCATCCATAACATCGATGCAGGGACAGGTTAACATGGTTCTGATGCACACAGTGACTGTGATAGAGTGCCACAATGTACTGTAGTGTAGAATGTAGTCAGGGGTAATGTGTACTGTATACATGTCAGGTAGTGTAGCCATGCAGCTATGATGCATCTCAGCTGTTGGTAACACCAATTGTTATCCCCATACTGTTATCCATTTGTGCTGTAGGCATACATGTGTCAGCAGATGGATGGTCTGCAGTCATATTCCACAAAGGTATATCAGTGTGGTGACACCATGACCATGACATATATGATGTACAGTTGCACACATGCCACAGGTATGTTTAACAGTTATTGGCAGATCAAAATTGACCAGTGGCCTGCTGGTACAGATATAATCGGCACCCTTATGTCAACCCATCCACATATACACACATCCTTACTTGGCAACACTGTGTCTAGACCCCAACTCAGGTATGTATTGCTACTAAACTGTGTGACTGTCATTGCACACACGACACCATCTGTAGGGTGAGGTGTGTACCAGGTCACATGCTACATGCAGACCATCCACAGACCAGTACAATATGGTAATGGAAGATGTAATGTTTGTATATGGAGAATACATAGTGTGTCATACCATCATATACACATTGGCTGACACATAACAGGTAGGCACACATCTTAGAGATCTGGTTGTATAGCTGCTAACTAACTAGTCTATGTGTCCAATGTGTTACATGTAGGCTGCACACAGCACATGTGTAACTGGGCTGTGTCCTGTTATCTGTTACCAGTATGGGTGATGGTGACATTGGCCACCTGAGAGTGGTATGTGGGCCATATACCAGGTGTACCATGGTGTAAAGACAGTGTACACAGCACCCATGTCCCCCACTGGATATTGTACACTCTGGAACCCGTTTTGATACTCTGATATACCCACTATAACACATTGGCCACAATAACAAAACAACACATTGCATATCACAACAGTGGTACCACAGGGATATGCATGTGATGCACACACCACAGGCATAGTAGGGTGTTGCATTGCATTGCCACACCTATGGGTGACAACAACAATATCCGTACTTCTGTGTGGCAATGTGTATTGTAATAGGAGTATGTGGACTCGGAATGGTGTACCCTACAGATATGCACACATGCACACATACACACACGTGGCAGACCTCAATGAGATTCCCATGCCTACTGACCCATTGGTACAACACTGTTGTGTTGGTACTGCAAGGCACATGTAGCTGTTATGGAGTGGAGTGTAACAGGCTACATGTTACGTTAATGAGGTTGAGAGGCACCACACACTATACGAGTTATACAAATAGGCATCCCCCAGCCAAACACGTCCACCCTGCAATACACTACCAAGTGTTGGAGATCCCATAACCAGGGCCAGTGACAACATGGGCGCACAGTGTTATCTGTACTACATCCCACCTGTATGATGTCAGGCTGGTATTGGTAACATATCATGCAGTACAGTCTGGCTCCCATGGGTAATGTATTATGTGGAATCCATCAACATTACCAGGCTACAGATACACAGACACAGATATGCAGATGCAGGTATACATATTTATAAATATATATATATATATATATATATATATACACATGTGATTACACATGCAGTTATATGTACAGTAAGATACATAAGTGGAAGGTGCACACAATATGGAACAGCTACTATGCCTACAGTTGACCCCTGAATGACTGGACACTGCTTGTTGTTTTATCATTTTTAAACTGTGACTTTATGTGTATTTGTACTTCATTTTGATCATTGGATTGAGTAAAGAAAGAATTTTTTCATTATTCGGGCTCCGTCTCGTTGGATACCACCCTGCATCTGCTGTTCATTCTAGTTTTTATTCTGCTTACTGAGTCTAGGCATGTGTGTGTGTGTATGACACATGGGGTGAGAGTGTGCACTGGGTAATACTGGGGTTGCTAACTGTGATTGCCTGGCCTTGATGTCACATGTCTGGGTATGGCTCTGCACCCCGGCCTCTCAGCCAGATCACATATGTTATCCCTGTACAGTGGACATTGCGATACATAAGAAATATGCAAAACCCACTCCACATTGGCCACACCCACCCCTACACAGGATACAGGTTACAAACAAACACCTGTCATGTTTGGGAGTAGAACCCCTACCTTACTAGTGTATTACACTACAGCACTATGCAGTTACAGCACATGCCACGGATATTACAGGAGTAGTCCTTACCCAAAAGTGTATTTCACAATGACTGACATCAGCAGGATTACCAAAGTAGGGCATTTGAAATGACTGCGAGAGACTAGCCTGAAATGCATTGCTCTCTACACAGACAGTGACACACACACAATACATCCAGAACTGCCATGTGTGGGGATGGAACCTAACCACACTTCTAATTCACAAGGCAGCAGTATGCAGTTACCAGACATGCTACAGTGATTACTGGTGTACACCCTTCCCAGAAGTGTATTTCTAGGTGTGTGACATTGGCAGCCTTGCCAAAGGTGGGTATGTGAAATGTGAGTACCCTAAAAGCATTGCTCTCTACACAGTCAGGCATGCATGCACAGTTGGCAGGTTGGGGGTTAGAACTCCCAACTAACTCCTTAATCACACTATGGCCGTACGATGTTACAGGATGTGCTACTGAGATTACTGGGCTACAATTGTCCCAGAGGTGTATTTCAAGGTGCGTAACATCAGCAGCCTTGCCAAAGGTGGGTATTTGACTTGTAAGGGGTGTGAGTATCCTAAAAATAATTGCTTTCTATGCAGTCAGACATGCACATAAACACAGACACACAGTCAGTTGCCAGGTTTGGGGTTGGAACTCCTACCTAACTAATCACACTATAGCAGTATGCAGTTATGGGATGCACTACAGAGTTTACTAGGCTACAGCCTTCCCAGGGGTGTATTTCTAGGTGGATGACATCAGCAGCCTTGCCAAAGTTGGGTATGCAAAATGTAAGGGGTGTGAGTACCCTAAAAGCATTGCTCTCTACATAGTCAGACATTCATGCATGCACACACAGTCGGCAGGGCAGGGGCTAGAAATCCCAACTAACTCCTTAATCACACTATGGCCATACAATGTTATGGGACTTGCTATGGAGATTACTGGGCTACTGCCATCCCAGAGGTGTATTTCAAGGTGCGTGACATCAGCAGCCTTGCCAAAGGTGGGTATTTGACTTGTAAGCGGTGTGAGTAGCCTAAAAAGCATTGCTCTCTACACAGTCATTGACGGACAGATATGCATACATGTCACATCTGGGGTTTGACCTCCTACCTAATTACATTATCACACTGCAACAGTATGCAGTTACAGCATGAGCTATAGAGATTACTGGGCTACAGTTTTCCCAGGGGAGTATTTCTAGGTGGGTGACATCGGCAGCCTTGCCAAAGCTGAGTATGTGAAATGTAAGGGGTGTGAGTACCCTAAAAGCATTGCTCTCTACACAGTCAGACATGCACACATACACACACATTTGACAAGTCGGGGGGCTAGTACTCCCAACTAACTCCTTAATCACACTATAGCCATACAATGTTACGGGACATACTATGGGAATTACTTCTATGATTATCCCAGAGGTGTATTTCAAGGTGGGTGACATCAGCAGCCTTGCCAAAGGTGGGTATTGGACTTGTAAGGGGTGTGAGTAGCTTAAAAAACACTGCTCCCTACACAGTCAGTGACAGACATATATGCACACACAGACACCACATCTGGGGTTTGACCTCCTATCTAACTACATTATCACACTACAGCCATCTGCAGTTACACCATGCACTACAGAGATTACTGGCCTATAGCTTTCCCAGGGGAGTATTTCGAGGTGGGTGACATCAGCAGCCTTGCCAAAGTTAGGTATGTGAAATGTAAGGGGTGTTAGTAGCCTAACAGCGTTGCTCTCTACACAGTCAGATATGCACACATAGACACACAGTTGGCTGGTTGGGGGCCAGAACTCCAAACTAACTCCTTAATCACACTATGGCCATATGATGTTACAGGATGTGCTATGGAAATTACTGGGCTACAATCATTCCAAAGGTGTATTTCAAGGTGTGTGACATAGCCTTGCCAAAGGTGTGTATTTGACTTGTAAGGGGTGTGAGTAGACTAAAAAGCATTGCTCACTACACAGAGAGTGATAGACGGGCACTCACACATACACACACATGCACAGTTGCCACGTCTGGGGTTTGACCTCCTACCTAACTACATTATCACACTACAGCTGTACACTGTTACAGCATGCGCTACAGAGATTACTCGGCTACACCTTTCCCGGGGGAGTATTTCTAGGTGTTTGACATCAGCAGCCTTGCCAGTGATGGGTATGTGAATAGTAAGGGGTGTGGGTAGCCTAAAAGGCATTGTTCTCTACACAGTCAGTGAGAGACAGACACACAAACAGTGACACACACTCACACACACAGTTGCCATGTTTGGGGTTTGAACTCCTACCTAACTAGTCTATCACACTACAGCAGTACGCAGTTATGGGACGGGCCATGGAGATTACTGGCCTGCAACTCTCCCAAAGGTGTATTTCACACTGGATAACCTTAGCAGGCTTGTCAGGGTACTGCTATTGGGTGGATGGTGTGTGCATGCCCCATACACCATTCAGGTAGGGGTGACACACCACAAGCAGCCACACACGGAGTCATATGTCACAGGTGCATGTATAGGGTAACTAGCTGACTACATCCTTGTACAGCCATGTTGCACAGCTGGCACATAGACCACATAGTCTGTGGTGCTGACAGGTACTGGTCGCTAGTAACTGCAGTGTTTGACATCTACCCCTGATGTGTTTGGGGCCCTTTGGCTGTGTGCTGGGTGGGACAGGTGTGGATGGCTCCTTGTCACTGTCACCCTCTTTCACACATCTATATCCATCTACCTTTGGCTTATTATGGTGTGTTGTCCTTACATACAATTTGGGTACATGTAGTTGATGAGTACTGCAAGGCTCCACCGGATGTGTCCAGGCATTGGAACTGTGACTTGAGCATCCCAAAGACACGCTCTATTATGATTCTTGTTTTTGCATGTGTCTCATTATGGAGTTCTTGTTCAGGTGTGTGTGCATTTCTGATGGGTGTCATCAGCCATGGCTCCAGTGTGTATCCAGCATCCCCCACTAGGTGACTGTGTGGGATGTCCCCATTGGCAAATTTCTGGTACAGCTGCATCAGATGCCAGATGTGGGAATCGTGATAGCTTCCAGGGCAACCAGCAGACACATTCAGTATTATGCCCTATCCTGGGCATCGCACATGACCTGGCAGTTGATGGAGGGGAAGCCCTTGCGGTTGATGTAGACCCTACTCTGCTCACCGGGTGGTGCTTTGATGCATATGTGCGTGCAGTCTATTGCACCCACTACCTCAGGGTATTCTGCTATTTGCTGGAAGAGATGCATACTGCTGGCCAACGCCTCATGGGTGAGGGGGGAATATATGTGCTCACCGACATGTGCTGCCATGGCATCCAGGAACTGGTGGAGTACCCTGGATGCTGATGCCTGTGAGATCCCAATTATATCCCCAGTTGGCCTTTGGAAGGTACCTGTAGCTAGTATTCTTAGGCCTACACATACCTTTGTTTCCACTGGGATGGGTTCACCTCTGTTAGTTCTGTGTCAGGTGTGTCCGGCACAGCTCAACAATCTGCTGTAGGAGGTCCCTGTCCACCCTATAGCACTCCACTATCTCCAGCTCATGTATCCCTTGGTAAGTTACCCTGGGTCTATACACTCTTCTCCATCTCCTCACTGTGGGTTGGTCGGCGGCATTCCCATCCTCATCACCCTCAGCCTCTTCCACAAGTTGTATGATAGCTATTGCAGCCCCTAACATTTTGCTGTTTTGAGTGTTAAAAGTTTCCCGCTTGTTTACACCGGTGGGGTAGGGTGTGGGAAAAACCAGAGGGGTAGGTGTTTGCATAGTTTATAGTGGCGTTCTGGACTGGGCTGGTGTGCTGCCTGTGTAATTGGCTGGTTTCCGATACGTTTCACTTGGCAGTGAACCTAGTACCCCTTGATTAACTTCCTACTGATGCTTTCCCTTCCCATTGCCCCTCTGTTTCATCCCAGGGGCATGCCGCACAATCAGTGTACTCCAATGTGCACACTGCTGCTATTTCCTGGGTTCACTTCCCTTATCTTCCTGTAGATCCCATTGCATGACACGCACACCCGCTTACACTTTGTCATACGTGCTGGACAGGTTTAGACACACCCCCTCTGGCTTTGCTGTCCTAAGCTGAATGCAACCACAAGCCACAGGGCTCTAATCTTCTGACAGTATGCCTGACACTCCCACACACGATGTCACCTACCTCCTAGTCTTGCACAAAGACCTGCCTCACATGCTGGAGAAAACTGGGATTCACTATCCTTCCCCTCATTTGCATAGAATTGCCTGCTAATGCATAGTTACATGTGTCACACTGTGCATCCCCCCTTAGCAACCACTATTCACTGGCCAGATTGTCTTTTGCCTGCCATTGATTTGCATGGCGGAATACTGATTTTAATTAGACTGCTTTTTTAGGTTTATTTTCTTATTTCCCCACCGATCCCGTTTGCACGCCGCTGCCCTATGCTTCAACGGATGTGATCGATGGACATATCATAAAAGTTGTATTTTGTACATTTTGCATTGTTTGCAATGCCAATTACCTTCTACTTGGCCATTGGCATGCTTCCTCAATGATATACAGCCTTTATTTGGAGCTGTCATAGCTCCGTTTTGGAGTTTGCAGTACCATACTCAGTTACTTACCAAGTACATTTCTGCATATTATGCTAGTCCTGCAGGCCCTGATTCCTGCTTCTTGGATGGCAGATTTATCTCATTTGCATGGTTTTCACTTGCAAATGGGGTGATTTGCATACTGGGGCTTGGAACATACAGCACTAGTGCTACAGCGCTCGCGCACATCAAACGTGCACGTACGTGGATCACTCGGCCGCCATATTGGCAACATTTCCTCTTAAATTAGTCATACATGCCATGTAAGCCTTTGAGAATCTGGGGGATTGTGTATATTGACTGATTTGGGTGTATTGCAATGACAGAAGTTTGAGTGGCCTTTTGTAGTTGAAATGCTCTTTAATGGGTAGTTTTGTCATTACTGGTTAATGTTTTGTTTCAGTTTTTACTGGAAAAATTTTCAAACCTACAAATTTAAAACATACTCTAACAATTGGTGCTGTATTATAAAAGCAATATAATTTAATACAATGAGGATGGTGCATCAAAGAACACAAAAATCTGTGTAAGGGCCTGTGGTTTGAAAACAGCCCAAAGGTAAATTTAATTCACCACTGGCAAGATGTAGTTTCTTTGAATGTGTTTTTCAATGCAGCTTCAATGAATGCGAGCTTCAAGGGCAGATAAGCTTACTGCTCATGCTAAGCCTGTTTTTTCATTGTGAGACTGTATTGTTTTGTTTAACATATGGCTGTCAGTGTTTGTACTATACAATTTGAAACAAAAGTTTTAAAAATCTCTAATCATTGTATAAGTAAAGACGAAAATAGTGTACACATTGACATTTGTGACAGTGTTTATGGTAAATAGCTGAGTAATGGATACTGGAATGGCTGGGGGAGGTTTTGCAGGGGGTTGGGCTGCTCTGGGGGCCCTGATCCATTACCCTGCATAGGATCTCATTTGATGATGATCTGGCTCTGCCTCCTTCTACTTCTGTCCCCTCTACCCACATAATGACTGGGGGCTATCTGGGCCACTTTGCAAATGAATGGGAAGAAATCACCCAAGACTAGAGAGTTCTTAAGATTGCATGTCAGTTGGTACAGACTACAGATTCTAAGCAGACTCAATTTTTAAGGAATTCCTCCGTTCCCAAGGGACAAATTCGCTTGCTTCTACCCTTACTGAAAGATCTTCTCATATAGGGAACGAGAGAGAGAGAGAGAGAGAGAGACAGAGAGAAAGAGAGAGAGTACCAAAATGAGAAGAAAGTATAATATTTTACTCAAGGCTTTTCTATTTTTGAGAAAAGAGAAACTTTGAAATTTCTGAAAGTTCCAAAGTTCAGAATGCTTTCATTGCAGGACTACCTCCTTCTTGTACTCCACAGGCCTTTCTTGTCACCCCGAGTCTAAAGACTGTCTACCACCATTCCCTTGTCCAGAAAACACAGAAGGTTTCTAAGACTTAGTCAGGAGATGCCCATTAACAGTTTACTTCCTTGCCTTTTAGATTCCCTACTGCAACCAGGGAATCTGATAAATGCGTAGCTACAGTAATTGCTTATTGCAGATCAAAGGGCATTCACATCCACCCCAACCTGGACCAGTTCTTTATTTAAGCTTCTCTAGAAGAGATTCATAAGTCTCTTCACTTTACCTTTTCCTACTGCAAAATTCTGATTTTCTCTACCTTTCACTAAACAAAAATCCTACCTGTTTCCTATGTTTTGCTCCTAGAGGCACTGCTGGACACAGGGAAAGAGGCATTTCCTCCTACTAGGCAAGGAACTCTCCTTATTGCAATTCCTGCAGAGGTTCTTCAGACAGAAGAACAATACAGTAAGGGAGTCACTAAACATTCTAGGTTACATGACATCATGCATTCTGATGGTGTCACTGGCAAGGCTACCAATGATAAGACCGCAGTGGTAGCAAGGAGTAGGTAGTGACAACATGTCCAGCCCCTGCAGTGTTCTCTCCCCTTATTACCCATATAGAGGAAAAGCTGATGTGGTGTATAAGAGATTTATAGCCCACAGACTCCTCTGATACAGCCTGGGGTGCATGTTAGAGTCCTCTGGATTCATGGCATCTGCAACAAAGACTTCAGGAAAAATATATCAGGGGAAGAATATGGTATTTATTCTAGCTCTTGGGGCCTTTAAACCTATTTGAAAACAGAGGATCCTGCTCATCCTTACAAACAACTGCACAGTCATTTGGTAGATCAACAAGAAGAGGGGAACTTGCTTATACTTGTTTTCTGGCTATCAGTGCAAGCTTGGGATTTAGCCCTGGAGTCAGGCCTTTCTCTTTGGTAATCTCATCTCCTATTACAAGTGCATCTTGTAGCAGATAACCAGAGCAGGATGCAGACAGACCCACAAGAAAGGTCAGTTCTCCCCTCTTGCTGACGTTATTAAGGACATGACTGATGCTGTTACCTCAGTTTGTGGACCTTTTGACTCATAATGAAGTCTCCCAGTTGCACCAAGACCTGGAAACTCTAAGGCTGACAGTTTGAAAGATGGATCATTTGACTCATAATGAAGTCTCCCAGTTTCACCAAGACCTGGAAACTCTAAGGCTGACAGTTTGAATGATTTATCAGGCCTTACCTTTACACACATTTTTTAGAGGGTATTCTAAAAATTATGGTGGAGGCTAGGAAACTAAGCACAAGGAAATTTTACCTAGCAATACTGAGTATATTCTCCCTCTTCTGATTCATAGGTAGTTGCTAGGCATACAGTCTAGGAGGCCATTGAAGAGTCTAGCCAAAATTCCTAATTGCCTCCTAGGTCTGCCTGGTTAAGTGACTTGTTCAAGGTCACACAGTAGATAAATGAAGGCAAAGACAGAATCAAATCCTATACTACAGGAAGTAACTTCTTGTTCTTGTTGCTTTTAGGACTAGAGCAAGCTTTGCCATGGATATCTTACAGGGTCTACTCTCTACAAATCACCTCAGATCAGTCAGCCACTGTTCCTTAAACTCCGGGAGTCTCCACAGAAATTATGATTGCAACAGTGAATTATGATAAACATAGTGCAGCTGGGTTAGGAACTTACCATAAGTGCATATGTTCAAGTACATTTACTGTTACAGTCACAACTCAATCCCTCTACCACCCTCTGTTTCTTTTCTGGGCTCCAAAAATTGGAGTGGGTACCCTATTTACCTGCCTGCTTTCTTCTCTCTCTTGTTCTGTCATTAGACACCTCCTTTCCCAAGACTCACATAATAACTAGAGAGGCAGCTTGGGACCTTGTATTTAGAACCTTTATTTCTGGGGATTTGTCTAACAGATCACTTTGTACTTTGGCACCTCTGTTAATTCCTGTGTCCAGTGAGGCAAAGAAGGAATTGAACATGGTTTTAGCTGTTGTTGTTCTTATACACTGATGTGCTGACATCCAGATGGGAGGCAGTCAGCTGGAGATAAGAGGAGGAAGGTATAGAAGTTTAGAAGTTTGACTCCTGCAGCCAAGAACCTCCAGACGTTATGACTACAACAGTGAACGTACTTGAACATCTACAATTTTTTAATTGTGCTTTCAGCTGTATAGTTTGGGATGCAGTTCATTAACAGATTATGTCCCTAACCTTTGATAGTACACTGCTAGAGCCTCTTACTGCAACACAAAAAGCCTATATTTATCCTGGATAAATTGTGTGACTGGACATGCAGGGATCTTGCGTGTAAGGCATTTAGACTCTAAGTATGTCAAAATGCTACCTGTTAGTGAATGACCCAGTAGGAAATACAAAATAATTATTTTTATGTTCAGAAGAAGCAGACAACTGCATGCAAAACCACTTTATGGCATTTAATCAGTCACATTGGTATAACTGTTAATACAGTGGAAGAGTTTATACACAGTTAGACATGCAGGAACTTGGATATTGTAGTTAACAAATATGTAAGAAGTGGTCATTATGGTAACGCAGACAAATATATTTCTGCTTTGATAAAAAGACAATGCTGGCATCAGTGGGTAGGTAGAATTCTACTCTAAAATTCTGATAGATTTTGTAATGCTTTATAGGAGTCATATATTTTGCTATAGTCTAAAATTTAGAATGATAGTCTTGATTTTTAAGACATGATGGTTGTGGAAAGCCAGGAGTGTAAGATGTTTCCTGTACAATATGATTCTGGTAGCTCTCAACTTTCCTGTTTTTTTCGCAGAATGTCCAGATTTTTGCCTGATATTTTTGGTCTGTTCCTCATAAAATTTGTAGTTTTCTGGCAAATCACTGAAGACTGAAATCACTAAATAATGACATACATGTGAGTTTTAGGTTTTACATCCTTCAGAAAATACATGCTAACACAAATCCTGTCATTCTACCACTTTTTTAAGTTTTTAAGAGCAATATTTAAAATCTGCCCATATTTTGGAGCTTTCACCCCCCCCCTTCATTATGTAAGGCTTTGTCCAGATTTCTTGCACTAAGAAGTTGAGAAGTAGTGATGCAAGCCAAATATCAGGAATTAATGGCATGGCTGACAAAGCCATCAGAAGCAAGTATAGCATACTGGATTGTAAGATAGCTTCTCTGAACATAGCTAACCTGCAAGAGATTCACCTTTATTGCAATTTTCTGTAATCTTTCTTTATTTATATGTTACTTAATATAATAGTATAGGCCTGGTTGGTATAAGCAAGCATTGTCTTTTATTTATTTATTTTTTGCAGGCTGGTTCTGGAAGGGCATCTAGTCTTTAAACCTCCAGAAGAAAATGGAATAAACACATACAAAAGAAAGGGGCCAAAACACAGTTCAGCAGACCTGTGTTTTTCTGCTAATGAAAATAAAAAGTCTGGGACACAAGTACCAACAGCAGGGGGCAGTAGGATCTAAAGAGTCTAAACCTTTTAAGCAAGAAGAGAAGTTATTTGCTAGGCAGTCTGTAAACCTTTGATCCTTTTTTGACCAACAAAGTTTGCTAGGCCAAACCTTACAAGGCTTGCAGAATTCTCAGTTTAATGGTGTTATGTAGCTCACTCTGTGAGTCATTTTTGCATTCTTTAGAAACCCACACATTAGAATGTGTCATTATACAACGACCCCCATTAATATTCCAAAGCGTGCACGCTGATTGGTCAGTGTGCACATTGTAAATCAAAGACTTATACTAATGGAAAAAGGTCCAGTCGCCCAGACTTTTTCCATTTGTGTAAGTCTTTTTTTTTTTTTTTTTACAGCAACGGAGAATGCAAGATCTCCGTTGCTTTTTAGAAACTGTCTCGCTATGTTAAACTCCTTTAACATAACGAGACACTTTGTAAAAAGCAACGGAGATCTTGCTTTCTCCGTTGCTTCCACCCACAGCTCTGATGTACTGCGTAAGCATACACATGCACAATACATCAGAATTGCCGCAAAATAACAGACAGCTGAGGAAGGGCAGCACAGAGGCATTATACAATGCCATTATTTAAGAAAAGTAAGTATTTTTTTCTTAAATTATGTCATTGTATAATAGCAATAACCCACTTCTGGGTGTGGGTAATGCTGGATTTACCCACGGTTGTCTTTGTTTGGCCACTTGGGCTTCGCCCCCATGACCAAACCACACCAACCATGGGTAAATCCAGCATTAACAAAACACCCAGGCATGGGTTATTGCTTAAATATTCATTCACATTAGGGCTGATTTGCAAATAAGATTTCTGAGCAAAGCAAGTATCTCAAGTTCTCAAGTGCAGCATAATGTCCATGGCAGGAGGTGAGTTTTTGCTTTTATTTAGGGAACAGCTGTCACTTTTCTGAATAGCAAGTAAGCATTTTGTTTTCTTTGTGCTGTTCCATCACCAGGAATAACAAGCTTTGGCAGTGTTTGCCCTGAGCGCCTTTAATCACTGTAAACTGAAGTTGACACATTTATGAGATAGTAAAAAGATTTGTAGAGTAGCATTTCATTTGGTGCAACAGAGACTAATAACTTTAGTCTTGTTTAATATTTTATTTCAAATTTTCATTAAGCCTCTCTATCTTAATCCTAAGAAAAAATTATATTCTTCTTCTTTTGGCTGCTCCCATTAGGGGTCGCCACAGCAGATCAACTGTTTCCATTTCTTCCTGTCCTCTACATCTTGCTCTGTCACACCAACCAACTGCATGTCCTCTGTCACCACATCCATAAACCTTATCTTAGGCCTGCCTCTTTTCCTGTTACCTGGCAGCTTCATCCTTAGCATCTTTTTCCCAATATACTCTGCATCCCTCCTCAGCACATGTCCAAACCAACGTAATCTTGCCTATCTGGCTTTGTCTCCAAACCTTCCAACCTGGGCTGACCCTCTAATATACTTATTCCCACACCCAGTGCAAATCTTAACATCTTCAACTCTGCCATGTCAAGCTCTGGCTCCTGCCATTTTGTCAATGCCACTGTCTCCAACCCATATAACATAGCTGGTCTCACTACCTTCTTGTAGACCTTCCCTTTCACTCTTACTGGTACTTGTCTGCCACAAATCACTCCTGGCACTCTTCTCCACCCACTCCATCCTGCCTGTACTCTCTTCATCACTTCTCTTCCACACTCACCATTACTCTGAACTGTTGATCCCAAGTACTTAAACTCATCCACCTTCGCCACCTCTACTCCCTGCATCCTCACCATTCCTCTATCCTCCCTTTCATTCACACACATATATTCTGTCTTAGTCCTGCTGATCTTCATTCCTCTTCTCTCTAGAGCATATCTCCACCTCTCCAGGGTCTCCTCCACCTGTTCCCTACTCTCACTACAGATCACAATGTCATCTGCAAACATCATAGTCCACGGGGGCTCCTGTCTGATCTCGTTTGTCAACCTGTCCATCACCATTGCAAATAAGAAAAGGCTCAGAGCTGATCCTTGATGTAATCTCACCTCCACCTTAAAAGCATCCGTCACTCCCAAATCCTAAGAAAAAATTATACTGGGCACAAAAAAGTTAAAATTAAATGGTTGTAGATACCCATTAGCCCAGCTAGCCTGCCTGATTCCCTGCACATTAGATGAATGGCATGTTGTCATTAACTACAGCTTATTACTGCCCACCTACAATTAAAAAGAACTTGTATCTGGGGCACGCATTGCTGAAATGCTCCACCATCATTTAGCCCATAACTCAGTCATGAACACTATACAGGCATCTGCATGACACCCCAGCCAATCATTCTAAGCTAGGTGCCTTGTTTTTTAACATACTTGTCTTTACATAATGCTGCTTACTTGGACTTTGCTAATTTTTAATAAGATATTTGAAGAAGACACTTATATTCCTTGCTTCTCCAATTCTCCTTCTCTTGGCCAGGGTTGTGGCTGAAAAGTGTTCACTGGATAAATCAATTTACTTATTTAACAAATGGAAAATAAATAAATGCATGCATACATAAAAAACAAGTAACAATAATAATAATAATAATAATAATAATAATAATAATAATAATAATAATAATAGTAGTAGTAGTAATCATATAAACTTTTTAGTAGGTTATATATATTATAATGTTTCATCCCAATGGACAGTTTACTGAAATAATGCAATATCAAAATTTACGTATGGAAAGAAATGTTATAATAACCTACATTGTGATAAAATTAACTGCTGATTGAGAGGCATCACATTTAATGCAACTCAGCTTCATCAGAAATGAACACACCCATACAGACAACAATTATATAAATAATTAAAATATCACAAGATGTTTTGAAGCCAATAACAAAACATAAAAATTTAAAGCCACATACTTTATTATGAATAAATCATATGTACTGAATAAAATGTTTAAAAAATCACTTGAAATGTCATGAAAAAATGATCACACTATTTGTCATAAAAAATAAATGAAACCAATACATTGTTACATTGTTTAGTGCAAAATCAAAAAATAAATTGTGATAAACACAGATATTTAAAATACTTAGCGTTTAAAATATTTAACGTTACTGAAATATGTTTGCAAAAGTGAGATTAAAAAGTGCTCTTTTAAATGTTTTCATGCTAAGGTTTTCATAGAAAATCCAGCACGATAGATATCTGAGTGTTAAAGTCACAAGGAAAACTTTTTTGGGGGGATTACCCCCAGGACAATTTTGTAATTTTGCATTATAAAATACAGGATGGTTAAAATGCATTATTTTATAGTTATAAAAAGTAATTTTCATACCTCTCGACTGTCCCTGATTTCGCCTCAAAACTATATCACTCTTAATCCCTCCTAAAAATCATGATGATTGGATGGGAGATAGGAAATTCACCCCGGGGATCCCTTCTGTGGCTCTGCTCGACAGTGGCACAGGAAAATAATTTTCTTGGGCCAATAGCCTAGTACCTACCTATGAACCTATGTGGATTAGAACAGTTTTGTGACAGTTTTCTAGCATACAAAACTGCCACATAACTGTTGTAAAATATGTATCTCTATCAAATTTTTTATGATTTTTTTTTGCTTATTGGATTGGATATCAGGTATTCAAGAAACAACAAACAATAAGCGTACAGTAAAATCCACCATGGACAATGCACAGATCCAGGAAAGAGTGGCCTAACAGCAACTTGAAACAGATAATTAACTGCTTAATACCTTAATTTCGACTAATTTAGTATTATACTAGCATTTATAATTCAAACAACAGTATATTGCACCAAGTGACTAGAGGGACTGGTTTTGCTGCAGTGAAGAGTGAAAATTAGTAATGGCAGTAAGTACAAAAACAGATAACAACTATACATGCTGGGAACCACAAACAGAACTACAGGTGAAAAAATAATACTAGGCCTAATAATGTTAGGTAAGACTTAATCTATTTCTTTGCTATGATTTCACTCAAAGTCACCAGATGCTTTCTCTAATAATATCTCTCGCAGCAGCTTGTCATCATGCAAAGCAATTCATAAAACTCACTGTAGGTCATGCTGTAATTCAGGAAAACTTGCAGTTCGTCTTTCACCAAAGCAACAGTGGCTTTGTTTCATTCTGAACACCACCTGGCATTCATCAACGAGAAAACTCTTTCCGGAAAGGCATTGCTCCTGGGCAATGACAATGCAGCTGACACAATGTTAAACAAGTTAACTGGCAATGCTTCAGCAATACGGGCCACACTGAAAAAGTCTGCCATTTGTCACATGGTGATGGCAGAGTCGAATCAGCAACAGTGCGTGTCAAGCTTTCCTTAGCCATGCAGAATAATTCATCATACAATGCGTCCAAGTCAACTTCCTGTAATAAGCCCATGGCAGTGCATGCAGTTTTTACATGTTTAAATTCTGGTGACTTGCTGAGCTACAGTGACTTAGTGCAAAAGCAATACCATCTTCTGACTCTGAGAAATTAAACCACTTGTTCAGGTATATCAAACCTTTTTCAGGAGCAGTGTAAACATTTTCTGTGATAGAAGCCTGGAATAGCTACATATCTTCATTTTGGATCCAAAAACACATATCTGCTATGCGTGATTCAGTTTTTGTTCTCAAGTCCTGGATTACTGGAAACAGCTCAATGAACGTAAAATCTTCCTGCTCCAGTTTCTGAACAGATAATTCAAAAACACTGCAAATATTTTGAATAAAGCATAAGTAAGCTTTCTTGATGTTAGTCTTCATGATTCATGATCATGTGTGTCTTCCTCTATGCCTAGATTTGCATGAACTCTCTCAGGGCATTCAGGGCCTAGACAAACAAAATACAAAATGATCGCCGGCCAAGTTTCCAATAACCTATTGACAGTGGGACCCAGAGACAGCCATCTGGTTGGTACATGTCTCAACAGTTCATGGTACTCCAAGTCCATGAATTCAAAAAACTTTTGAAGGTCCATTCTGCGGTTCACTGATACACTGAAGTGACTATAAATGGATGTCATCGTTGTTTCAGCATCACAGTCCAGTTCATCAATTACCTCCTTCAACACATTGTGAATCACATGTGCATTGCAGTTAGATTTAATGATCTTGTCATTTCTTTTCTGCAACTCTATGAAGACTAACTGCTTGTGCCAGCAATTGACACTGGCATTATCAACTGAATACAATGATATGTGCATGATGTTAAGACCGTTGTCAGCCAGAACCTGAAATATCATGTTTGCTACAGAAGTAGAATGTTCATCGTTCAGCTCAACAAAGTCAAGAAGTTTTTTATTAAAACCAGTTTCTACAGTAAAATACTGGACACATACGGAAACCATCTTGTGAGTCTTCAAATGTGATGCATCTGTCAACACGGAAAATCTCGATGTGTTGTTAGTCAAGTCCTTAACGATTGACTCGACTGACTTTGGAGTGAGGACACCAGTCACCAATGTCTCTGCCTTAGTGCAACCACTTATCTTCTTGCAAAAGGCTGAGTCTGGATACAGCTGGTAATTGAGCTTAGCTCCACAGTCTGCAGCATTGTAAGAAATGTGATGATGCACAGGATGATAGATCCTCATCAACTCTGCTGCTGTTGCCTGTTTATCAACTCCAGTTAACGATGCTGCTCTCTTAAAAAAACTGTCAATGGCAGCTGATTTCACAGAACTGTGTTCTTTTATGTGAGTCTGCAAATGTCTGAGAGTGAGCAAATTGCTTTTTCCACCATCCGCCATCTAAAGCTCTTTTTACAAACCATGCAGTGAGCAGAGAACATGTCTTGGACTGCTTTACACCATGCAAAATCAGTTTGCCATTTGTGACAAAACTGTGACATTCTCTTTTCAGCTTTTTCGACCTTTACCCTCTTGGGTGACATGACCACGCAGTCCTGGTCTGAGTCACTGTCCATGCTTGCAATGCCTTTGCTCATATCCATTAAGAATACAACACTCAATGAAATACACTTAGCATCATGAAAATAAATGAACTAGACTAAAACAGTAAACAGCAGAAACTGAAACAGAAATGTTAATATTGTTATTTGACAAAGACAAAAAAACATGTAACTTTTAAGTAGAATCAATCAAAAAATGAACTACCAGTATTTACAGCATGGTTTGAATGGGCAGCATACGTCTCAACCTCTTAAGGGGCCAGTGTGGGATATAGACCCTAGCAATGCATGACAAATAGTCAAAATATGGAACAACCTATTTTCACAGTGTGCGAAAATGTACCATTTCTGTGTGGCATGGCTGAAATGGTCTTTCTACCAGAATTGAACACTTCACAGGTTTTGCATCAATTTATACACCCTAAATAAGCACAAACCTCTCTACTTGGACATCACTGAGATTGCAGTATAATTACTGACTGCACTGCAATTCTTTACAAAAGTTGCTAGAACATATTTTTATCAACCTACATTTGCTACACAGTAAGTATGACACTCTAGAATGGCATTGCTGATTATTCATAATAAAGAAACTGTGTCTAACTAAAAATTAAAACCATAGTCCACAACAGTCTTACATCAACTTAAATTTGCATGAGCAGTTTGTGTCTTTCGGCTTTTTCCCGGTTAGGGGTCACCACAGCAGAACTCCGGTCCGCTAATGATTGGCAGTAGAGTTTTACAGGCTGGCTCGCCGGGCCTAACACACAATCTTCAACGAAGGAATGCCCGTTCATGCATGTCACCACACAGAAGACGCTCTAACTGAGAATCGAATGGGCAACATCTAACTATGATGCGACAACGCTACCGCAGCACCACCACTGCAATAAATTTGCTGAGCAGTAATCAACATAAAAATCGCTTCTGTTTTACAATAAGCAGCCAGTTCACACACAGTTGGAATGCCCAGTCTGTCTGACTTTTTCTTTAATCAATTGTCAATAAAAAAAATAAATTATATCTGCAGAAACAATTCATACATTGCAATCTCTAACCCAGAAATACTTCTACTTGGCAGAAAATGACTAAATGACATTAATCAACTATTTAAACAAAAAAGCATGCACCAGTTTTTCCACCCCCTCCACATCATTTCCTTTATCAACCTGGAGATAACCTACCCAGTCATACTTTCCCAGCAATCAAATGTCAATAAATAAGTACAATAATAAACACATATGTAAATACTAAATGACTTTACTAAGTCAATAACAAATGAACCCTACTCCTATCTTAGCAGTAGGAGACATAAAATGTACCCCTGCCCAATTAAGTGAAGAAAGCAGCTCTAGCTCTCAACCTTCCATCTCTAAACTGTGGAACATTTATAACAGCTTATCAACAATGTCAACTAGGAAACCTACAGGATGGTTAAAATGCATTATTTTATAGTTATAAAAAGTCATTTTCATACCTCTCAACTGTCCCTGATTTTGCTTCAAATCTTAACTATATCACTCTTAATCCCTGCTAAATCTGGTTAACTTTTGGAGAAAATGTGCTGATGGAAATAATTATAGTTATAGACTTCTTTTACTTCAGAAAATGTATAATAATTCACATGGTCTTATTCAGCCAATATTTCATGTTAGTATTATTAGTATTTTCAAAGTGTCCCTGATTATTTCTGGATTTGTCCCTGACTCTGGTGAGATTTGTCCCTCATTAGTTGAGAGCTATGATTCTGATGAATTGATATGATTCAGAATTATTTATCATGGATATGTAAAAAAAATCTAAACTCTAAGTAACTTAACACTAACTGTGTGACACACCCTATCAATGTGGAACAAAATCAAAGTGATACAAACAAATAGTCAGTTATTTCAAGCATTTTCAGCGTGTTAACATTAAATAGCTCAACTTTCTTATTCACTAGTTTGTAGTTATCTTGTTATAAAGGTGCCAGTTGTTGTCACTCGTCACTTCAGCTCCACAAGTCCATAACTCCTGTGCTGTAGAGAAGGCATGTAGGATCATGAATAAAAAAAAAACAATGCAACAGCAAAGCCACCAAGACTATCCAGCAAATGTTTTACCATAATACCCTTTTCGAAGGCATTGCAGTGGCACACAACCATAGCAGTACTCCATTGAATGACTTCTGTGTGTGTCCTCAATGTCTTGCTTTGCATTAGAAGTTATCAGATTTGCTCATATACCACAATGCTGATTGGCTGTCATTGCAGTATATGAGCCAATCAAAAAATACAAAGTGGAACCACCACTGTTAATGTGGAACAGTGGAAAAGTGACTCTCTGCTATGTAAATGCGGGATCATTCTGCACAATCCAGAACCCTGGACTGATAAGATGGGCAGTGCAGCAAGTACACTACGCCTGGTACTGATAATAAAATTTAAAATCCAGTTGATTCTCTGCCAAACCTCAAATCCGCAACTTTTTACATCCTGGACAGGCAATGTCTGGGACACAACAGAATTGTCCTGGAAAATCCAGGATGGTTGGCAACCCTAGCTTTTCACCTTAGGTTTGATATAACCTTGTCTCATGGAGAAACAAAGAAAAAACATTTAAGTACTCCCCAAAAGATGCTTTTGTGTTAATAAATTAAAAAGACACAGACACCCACACATACTCACATACTCACATACATGCATACACACACACACATACTCAAGTCATACACATGTACGTCCATGCACAAACACACACATGTACACTCATGCATGCATCTACACACACACACACACACACACACACACACACACACACACACACACACACACACACACACACACACACACACACACACACACACACAAACAAAGTCATATCTGTAAGATGAAAACTAAAGTGCATGTTTCTTTTCAAGGGTCTGCTATGAAAGGTGAAGAGCATGTTTATTTGTGATTGTTAACCCAGTAAACTACACCAGCAGTGGAGTTTTGTGTCAGATGGGAGAAGATTAACAATTACAACAGAAAACAGATGGTGGTTTTGCTTTCCTTTTTATTAAGGAATAAGTGTCAGATCTCTCAGAAAATATTTACAGCAAACTGGCACACTAAATGTAGAGGGCAAAGAGAGTGAATAGATTATGAAGAACAGTACCAGATGGCAACAAGTAATGGAAAAACAGACACTTTTAAGTGTCAGTGTTATACTTAATGGTGCTGAATTATGGCAAGGGATGTGGGATATAGTCATGGGGAATATATATTGCGAACAAAATATCAGTGCAGGCTGCTGGTTTAATACTTGCCAGTACCAAATACAGTAAACACTGCTGTGTGTATGCTTAATAATGATAAAATGTAAAAAAAAAAAAAAAACTTTGTAAAATGGAAGTTTATACCTTTTTTATCTCTAGCATAGGGATCCTCAGCCTCCATCTCTACTGTGTATGGTTTATAGTTCAGGTGCTGGCCAAACACACAGTGTGGTTAACAAATGGAATTGTATATCTGTCAGCTAGTGCTCAGTATATACCATGTTTGAATGAATGATGCCTATAACAGTAACATTGTGTATTATTCATTTTAGTAGTCCACTCAGCATTGAATGTGTGAAGAATAAAGCTTTGACTGGAGGATGATTGATGGGGCAGATAAAAGGACGTCTGTGTACACTGTACTAAAATGCACAAAACACTATGTATTCCATAACACAAGCAAAAGGGATTCTATGCTGAAACAAGATGGGATGTTAAACTGAGGTCCCATCAGCTTGAGTGGGTGGTAACTAAGGTACCTATTAAATATTCTATGGCAATTAATGGAAAGAGCCAGAGAATGTCTCCATGTCCTGGTTATATATTCCTAATCGTTATAATTACTATTGTGGGTTTCCATAAAATATGCTACAAGCTTAGTGGGATTCACCCTGTCAATAAACATCAATAAGCTATCAAAATATAAATACACATTGGAGAAAACAGCAAACCTTATGCATTTGTGTTGGAAGATTGCACTAACAGAACACAACAGTGCTGTCCTTACATAACGGATGCATAAGCAAACTACTCAGTGAGGGGTACTGTGAATGTGCTGGTAGTGTAGCATACTGCAGTACTTTGTGCCTTATAGCACAACAGTGCATCTTGCATTCTGGGAAATGTCCTGATCTACACCTAAGGTGGAAAGCACAACACTAAGGTGCCCTACATAAGAACATTGTATTAAATGGTTGGAAGACAATTGCCAGTGTTCACAGGGCAGACAGAACAGCAGTACTGTGCAACCTGCATGTAAATGGTGCACTATATACTTAAGGCCATATATCTTACTGTTAGGCCTCACAATACTGCAGCATGGTGCTCCCCTTTTCATAATATGCACTAGGCACTCAGTGGTGAGCTAATAGACTATGTTCCTCAGACTTCATTTCATAGGTTCATAGGTGGTTACTTGGCTATTGATCTGTGAGGATCTTAAGAAGCATAGCTTTACATTCCCATGATAGCTGGCCTTTATATTTTGCATATGAATAACCCAGAGATGGGCCAAACAAGGAATATATTGAAAAATTTACATGTTCGCCTATCTATGAGGGTCGAGTGCCAAACCAGGGGTGAATTTGCAATTACGCATCCATTTGTTCAAATTACCTTTGAATAGAGCAAGAGAAACAATTTGCTTTATATGGAGTGGAAGTCTTTTCAACAGATGTGGCATCCTCTATGATACATACCTATCCCTGTAACATTTTATTTATTTTGCATAAGAGATTGAGATCTATTGACTAAGTGTTTATGATACCACTAGACTTGTGAATGTGTAATAGGTCTGACAGAATAGGGTCTGTTGATGTATTATACATGAGGTAGAGGCTGCTTCTCAGAAGCCTGTATTTTACTGAGAAGAGGGACAAGACTTTGAGATGGTTTGCATGGATCTTACGATTTAGGCCCTTGATTATTTTAGTGAGAAAACATTGTGGTTGTCCCATTTGTGCCAAGTGTTTGAAGAGGTACATATGAAAAAATGGCTTCCTTACAACAGTTGATACATGGTAATCAAAGGATAGTTTATTGGTGACATGGGCTCCCAAATCCATAATGACAGGATCAATATTCAGGGATGTGTTGTCAATGTGAGATTTACAAGGGGAGTCATACTCGCCAAGGGATATGATTATACTCTCCTTGGAATTTAGTTTTGTTTTAATCCATGATTTGAAACCAGTTATTTGTTCAATACAGGTCCTCTTGGAGGCTCTTGGTGTCTTCTGAGGAGTTTATGATGGCACCAAGTTTGCAGTCATCTGCAAACTTGATCAGTCAAAAACCCTTTACATTAGATTTGACCTCTCAGAAATAAATGCTGCAGAGGAGCTATCCAAAGACTGAACCCCGAGGTACACTGCTAGTGACAGGTCTTTTGAAGGAGGTGGAGCCAGCCACCATATATCCTGTGTTCTATCTGTCAGCCAATTTGCTATCCGATGAGTTTAGCTGACATTTAGCTGGGAGATTCTAGCCTTGATACCTGAGTGTGGGTTGGTGCCACATGCTTTTGTGAGATCTAGTGATACAGTGTCACTGATTTGCTCTCGTCCATTACTTCAGTAACTTTTTCAAAAAAGCCAATCAGGTTAAGCAGGTAGGACCTGCCCTTGAAGAATCCAAACTGTAGGGTACCTATGTCTTTATCTATTAATTCAATAATGATCCTTTCCATAGCCTTGCAGATGAGACTGGTTAGGCTTACAGGTCTATAATTACCTGGTCCACAGAAGCCCAATCTTCATGCAAGGGAATGACTGTTGCTGTCCTCCATTCATCTGACATAAAACCTGTTTTGAAGCCAATATTGAATAGCTTCTGTTAGGATCAGATAAGTCATGTTTCAGGATGACCAGTAGACAGCCTGTTATGTTATCCAGCCCCATAGACATAGTGCTCTTGGTCTTAGATAATGCCTTCAGAACTTGTTCTTAGGAGATTTGAGGAGGATGTAGATACAGAGATGTGAAATCCTTACTGCTCTGGTAAAAAAACAGTGGATCCAGTGAGCTGACAGTAGCAACAAACTGGGTTGCTAAGACCATGAAGACAGTAATAATGACACGTTATCTCTGGAATTATTGGAATTGTGAAGTGTTAGCATCCACATAACTGTATTTTCATTCTGCTACTATACTCTGCAGTGGTGTTTTTCATACATGTGATGCATTCATGCATGGAAATATCTGTGAATATTACAAACATCTAAAGAGGTTTTGTTCTGAACTATTCATACTTAGTTAAATGATATGGACAGGAAGAAAATGTTTACATGATGTACTACTACTGTAGTTCGAGCATAGCATCTGTAGATACATGTAACTTGTCTTACTTATTACTGAAGTTAAATATTTAATCATGTCCAATTGCTTTATTTAATTTAGTGCTACTTTCAAATTTAGAACTTGAAAAGGCATATAAGAAACCAATGAAAACAAATGGAGCCGGCAACTATGCACGTTTTGTCTTTTAGTTACAATTATATTTGTGATTATAGAAGGTTTTTTGAAGCTGTGAGTTAAAATTTTGAAAATGTTTTTGTTACTAAGATCATAATATTGTGTGTCTGTGGACTGTATCTTTAATTTTCATGATTGTTAGTAGCTTAACTTGTTAATTAGATGCTTTGCAATTTTTTAATCACCACGTGGAAGATTATTTAAACAGTCTTAATTGACTCATTTTTTATCTGAAGAAGGTGAAGCATTGGCTTTACCGAAAGCTCTAAGTAAATTGTTTTTTCTACAGTTGCCGGCTCCATTTGTTTTCATTGGTTTCTTATACTACTTTCAAATTGCTTTATTTAATATAGTGCTACTTTCAAATGGGCACTGTACTATAGCAATATAGAGTAATAGATTATTGACATCAAGTGTTTTGATTGACATATTTGTTTTATACCAATACTGTTTTTGTGATTGCTTAGCCCATTCTCTATAGAATTATGGGTTCTCTAGAAATGTAATTTACTATAATGGATGTGTCGCTGATTAACTAGTGTAATGTATGAGTAAGCTTTTCTTGCTATGTGGAATCCACTGTTTCTCATCCCTACCTTCTCTCTCTTGCCTCCCCAAGTTACCTGCCCATCTTGTGCTACCTGCACTAATCTCTAGGAGAATAAAGTACTCCAACTTATCGGAGGTCCACCTCACTGAATATTCCACCCTACAATACCTCTCCAAAGGACACCAGCAAAGTATGTTTGTGGAATAATTCCTGCCAGAGAGACTTTCTACTGTTGTACCTATACCACAGGTTAGAGAAAGTCCTGAGCTAGGACAGCCAGCAGCCTCGACCCCCCCATGCTGTACCTCTTACTCTCTTTTCCCATCGCCTCTTTAAACTCCCTTTGTCCAGCAACCTTCTCTTGTTTTGCTCTTTAACTCCCTCTTATCAGCCTTGCAATTACCTGAACTGTCCACTAGGGGGGCTCCTCACCCCCAGATTTTTCCCTCTTTCTTGTCACTTATGCCCAGAACTTACACTATTTTCTTCTACTGCTCCTTAACTACCTTTTAGTCCTCTCACTTCACCCTCAACTTCTACTGTCCACACCCACCTCTTCTAGGTTAATTTCTCACTACCTTCTCCCGCATCTATCTTGTCTAACTTCTCCTCTGGGGTCAGTCTTGCTCATTGTTTTTTACAACTGCATCTGAAGCTTTCTCAACCCTCTCTGTTCGCCCTGTGGGCTCACTCCGCTCCCCTCCCTACCCCCAATTTTCACCCACCCCCAGGGGTCCTACTCTTATACTTACTTAACCACACCTCTTCCTCTTCCAATCAATTCTAGTAATTACTAGCCACACCTCTTCCTTGACCTACTACTCTCATAACACTCTACCACATTTCATCTTCTCTAATATCTACCTTACTTAACACTCCCTTCCACCTTACCATATCCTTCACATTTCTCCAACCCCACCCTTTACAATTATCCAATAACAAATCTGCTAAAAATAATAAAATATTTTTATTTCAAATTTTATAGCACAAACACTGGTAGACATTTGCTAAATAAAACAATGCAGTCTCACAATGAAAACATACTTAGCATTAACAGTAAAATTCTCTGCTCTTGAAACTTACATTCACTGAAATTAACTGGAACCTACATTCAAAGCAAATGCATCTGGCCAATGGTGGATAAAGTTTACCTTTGAGCTGTTATTAAACCACAGGCCCATTGCAACACAATTTTAGGACCATGCATGCATGTGTTCTTTGATTCATCTTCCTGATTAATTCCTTGTATAATACAGCACAACTTCTTAGACTGTTTTAAATTTGTAGTTTTGAACATTTTTTCCAATAAGCAATGAAACAAAATGTATGGACCATTATTCAGAACATTTAAACCACAAAAGGCTACTCAAACTTCTGCTTTTACAATACATAATTATAGGTCAACATGCAAAATCTCTGCAGAAGTAAAAGTCAACTGAATAATGCCACATTGAAGAAATCTATAACTAATGGAGAGTTTGCTGCTAGCAAACAACTTTATATTTCATTGTGTCATCTACAAATTCAGTGCCTGCTGCCCTTGAAGAATAAATTGCCTATGTAACAGTAAAAAAATTGATAAGCTGGTAATATTGCAATAGGGAATGGATGGCAAACTGACAATAGGTTCAAAGTCACTAGGCATCTCATCCAATGGAGGGCATACTCAGGACTGCAGCACCCCCCCCCTTAAAATGCAATAGCAGTTGTCTGTATGCTGTGGGAGTAGAACCCACAGCTTTCTGCTTCACGATCAAGCATGCTACCTGTTGTGCTACTATGAAAGCTACCAAGCTCTTTAGCACAATAGTGATGATCATTTGCTAAACAAAACAGCTACACATTGTAAACAGAACTAGCATGAGGAGCAGTAAACCTCTCTTCCCTTGAAGTTCACAATTCCTTGAAAATGCACTGAAGCTCAAAATTACTTGACAATGTAATGAAACTCATTTCCTTGAAAATGGACTTCAAATTCAGTTCTTTGAAAATGCCCTTCAAACTCAATTCCTTGAAAATGCACTTGAAATGCAGTTCGTTGAAAATGCACTGAAACTCAAATGCTTTAGCAGCTTGGTAGTTGGTGTAGTGGATTCTGCTGTTGATCTTTGTAACGAAGGTACAGGGTTTGAGCCTAACACACACACATTTTCCCTCTGTCCAGTTGTGCTCACATACACACCTATGTCTGATCATGCTTACACACCTTTTACCTCTGTTTGTGTTCACATACTTACCTCTGTCTGATTTTGCTTACACACACACCTCTTACTTCTGTCTCATGATACTCACACACATGCACACCTCTTACCTCTGTCTAATCATGCTCAAACACACAATTCTTACCTCTGTTTGAGCATGCTCACACAAACACACACCCCTCTTACATCTGTCCGATCATGCTGACACATGCACAAACACACACACACACACACACACACACACACACACACACACACACACACACACACACACACACACACCTCTTATCTCTGTCCGATTGTGCTCACACACACGCACATCTTATCTTTGCCCAATCTTGCTATGTAAGGGTCAGGTCCAAGCAATTTACATTCTGTTCATGGAAGCAGCAGAGGAAAGTGTTCTTGTATTTAAATTCTGTGTGCAGAACTGAAGCAAGCAGCAGGTCTGTGTGACTATGATGCATGCAAACAAATTGTCACACACAGGGATGCATGGACACAATAGGTGTGTATGATGATGATGCAGAGGGCATTCTTAAAGAAGAATGCCCTTAAAAACCACATGCAATTTTTTTAATCAAAAAAGTATATGTGACAGCCACCTGGCCAGCAGGCCCCCTCCCAGCCAGTGGGCCCTAGGCAACTGCCTAGGTCACCTAGTGCTGGATCTGGATCTGATGATTAGCCATTACAAATAGATTTTGTAGAGAGATCTGCCATGGTGGGGTTGAAGGTGGGGGAGCTTTGAGTTGGACACCAGGTTATATAAGACTGACAGACACAGAGACATTTCTTGTGTCACTGGGAGGAGGGGATGCAACAGAATTTATCCCTCATTAGGATGTGGATGTTGGAGTTGGTCTGACTCATTCCACCTCTGTCTCAGTGAGTAATAGAGCAGGCAAGTAGTATACAACAGTTTGCATACAGAGCTGATGCACTAGTAAATGTATTCTAACAAAGTAGATATGATGCGCCTTGCTTTTCATGTGCACGTGTTGAATTTAAAGAGGTGGTAAGGTTGCATAAGGAGGAATGATTCTCTTACACCCTGTCTATGTATCACATGGGCATCCTTGTAGCATATTTAAGGTATTCACTTTGCTATTCTTTGTGCTATGCATTAAAAGGTAGAAGCAGTAATGGGTAACAGGTAGAAGTAGTTAAGGGCAAAACAAGTTTTGATGTGCACATGGTTGCTGGGTATGGGGATAATACTAAAATACCTGGGCATGAGTCACAATCAGAAAACATAGTAACACTCATATCTACCTCACTCCTAGATGGCAGCCCTTAAGTGAGTGGTTACATACAGCTGAGGATACTATGCTCACTTTAGCTGTATAAGTGGATTGCACACCATTCTCTGTGTAGAACAGATCTTTTGTAGCTAGGTGCTGGATAAGTGTTCCACCTCTGTCTGAAACCCTAACTGCAGAGATGTGTGCTGCTTCTTCCATGGGCATACCACTGTAGAACAGTAACACAGGGGTATCCAATTTCATCAAACATGACAGTTGACACCTAGCTGCATGTAGCATAAGGTGTTAATCAGCAACTGTGCAGCAGTGTGATCCAGGAACAGTTCACTGTTATATTTATTTATGTATTTATTTATTGACATTTGTTCACTGGGATTGTCTAACTGGGCACCAGAACTGACCCTTTATCAGTGGAGACCCAGAAAGAAAAGCTCCATCAACTATATAGAGACTCATGGTCTTCAGTAGAGATAGTAAATGTTTCTAACTAGGCACTCCAATGATTAAATCCACTTACCTGAGGGCATGGATAGGCTAAAAAAAAAACAAAAAAACTACATTCCCTCCAAGCCCTCCTCATCACATTCAAGAATATAGATGTCTGTGCAGTTACCAAGATATGGTTTAAAGCAGTAGGGAGTAACCCAACAGTGCAAGATTTCAGTGCCTTCCACACTTTTAGACAAGTAGCTGAACAGACAAGGGCTAAAGGTGGTGGTGTCTCAACAGACATCAGTAACAAGCATACCTCTAGGTTGGTCAAACACAATGATGCACTGGAGTTTCTCCATGTGCAGATCACCACAGAAAAAATCCTGTATCATATCCTAGCCAGCTATAGGTCACTCTCTATCTTCCAATTTGCTTACAATGCATACTTGAACCTACTGCAGACACTTACCATCCAACCTATTGCACTACTCATGGGAGACTTTAATTAGCCCTGTATAGACTGTGAATCCAGCATTACCTTAAATCTACAGGCAAAGAGATTCTTAGACTTTGTAAATGCAAACACCCTTGACCAAATAGTGACTATAACCACTAGGGTCTCCAACATACTGGACCTTGTACTCACAAATATGGGAAAGCACTGCACCCCTCCCAATGTCTTGTCCTACGTGGTAAGATCTATAATGCGGTCTCCTTTGAAATCAAAATCAACTCTGGGGCCCCAGTAACAGTTATGAGCTATTCCAAGGCAAACTACCTTTTCTTAAGTGATAGTTTGTAAAAATTCAATGCCTTCCAAACCCTGAGAACACAACAGCCTACAGTGAATTTCTCTCAGAAACTCTGTACAACCATGTTAATGACTGCAGAGAAGCTGTTGTACCTACCAGACGTAAGCCCAGAACTAGCCTCAGAAACAAACCACCCTAGTGGCATCCCAAATTAAACAGGATATACAACTGGAAAAAAAATAAGGCAAAAACTAGGAAGGGTAATTCTCATAAACATAAAAACTCTCTCATTAAGCTAAACAGGCAAATAAAGGGTTAATTAGGTCAATGAATGCCAACTTTGAGATGATGGTGAAACATAACCATAAAGCCTTCTTCAGCTATGTCAGAAACCTGAAGAACAGCACGCAGAACGTGGTTAAAGATGCCAGATTCACCAGGTCTGGCAATATAGCAAACCTCTTAGCAGACAAATTAATTTCCAACTTTACCCTCCTCTCACCCTAAACCATCCTCTAAGAAACAGTTTCAAACATAACCCCTGCAACTATAACTAGGGAGCATGTATTGGCTGCACTCTCTAAAGCCAAGAACGCAGTCTCACTGCATCCTAATAACATTCCAGGATGCTTCATGAACAGGCTAAAATATGACTTATCAGGACTCCTGGAGTAACTATTTAACTATAATCTTAAAACAGGCTTTGTGCCATGAGAATGGAGGACTGTGATGATCATTCCCCTTCATGAGGGAGGACCTTCAACAGATCCTGGAAACTAAAAACCCATTAGTGTGATTAGTTTAATTTGCAAAGCCATGAAAAGAACTATCTTGGAAATTATCAGCAAGAGCATAGGTGACCACCAGACACGGATCCATCCCAGTTTGGCTTTGTCAAAGAAATGCCATGCTTACTGAATCTGGTGGACTTCTTTGAAAAGGTCACCAAGGCAATGGATGAGGGGAAAACTGTGCATAATGCCTACCTACATCTGCCTAAAGCATTTGATGCAATGCCCCATTCTGGCATTGTCAGCAAACATATGGAACTAGGTATAAACCCCTTTATAGTACACTAGATAGCTAACAGCCTCACTGATAGGACCCAAGAGGTTAGGAATGGAGAAGCCAACAGAAAGGTCGGGCACCAGTGGTGCCCCTCAGGGCTCTGTGCTGGGCCTGCTCATCTTTGGCATCTACTTTGTGGTGGTCAAAGCCAAAGTCAAAAGGCCTCTTGGCTGACCAAGTTCACAGATGACTGTAAACTGGGAGCAGTCATTGACTCTCACAAGATGAGAACACCCTTCAGGAAGGTCTTACTCAGACAAATGCCTGGTGCCAAACCCATGGTATTAAACACAGTGCCAAGAAATGCACTATTGTGCATTTGGGAAGTCCGCCACCACAAGTAACTATGTCATCAATAAAACACTCCTAAAAGCTGATTTATTAGTCAGGAATTTAGGAAATCATATATATATAGTAATGTAGCATTCAATCAGCATGTGTCCACGGTAGTAAGAAAATCCCTCTATGTTGTTCAACTTATAAGTAAGGGCATATCATCTAGGTCTAGAGGGATCATCATACCACTGTACTCGGCCCTCATCAGATCCATCGCAGAGTATAATGCCCCTTTGGTATGTACCTGACCACACTCATGCAATAACTGGAAGGGCCACGAAGATTCCTTACAAAAAGAATACAGGAAGTAAACATAATGTCCTACACTGATTGCCTTAAAGCCCTGTCTCTTTACTTGGTATCATATGGACTTCTGAGAGTCGTTTCTTTGTCTGGTGTACAAGACATCCCTGGACCTTGCTTTCACGAGACGTTTGCACAGCTGCAAAACAAACAGCACCAAAACTACTAGAACAAAAGTCCTAAATTTTGCTTGCCTCATAAACAAGACATGTTGGAGAGATAGACATGTTTCTCAGAGAATTACCATTCTCTGGAACAGGCTCCCCATCCATGTGAAGCAGAGGTCCTCTCTAGCCCTATTTAAGCACAACCTGACCAGTGGATGGAAAATCTGAAATTCACCCCTGGTCTGGCACCTGATTCTGAAGGACAGAGGTAGTCAGTAAATCACTCCATATATAAATCAAATTTGTGAGTCACATTTGGGTTGTATAGCTAGGCTTTTAAGAGCCCTAGTGGTTGTTAACCAACTACACAACTATGAGCTGCTGAACCTATAAATAACTGGGCTTTTAATGGCACATATCACTGTAACAAGTACATATCACTGTAACAAGTACATCTGTGTATAGGATGGCCAGGACATCATGTCTGCCCAGACTGGCAGTTTTGTCCATGGTCAGGCTAGAGTTTGGACATGGGATAGATATGTTTCAGGGATCATGCTCATCAGCTATGTCTGAGCATCAGTTGCTCTCTCACCATTTGTCATAGGCAGCAATGTCTACCTACCTCCAGGAATGGAACCTCTCAACAGCAAACATCATCTCAGTCTAGGTCATGAATTAACACAGTATCCTTTCTACATGAGGTTAGCAGCTGTGCAGACTAGCACATGCAAAATCAGAAGCTCTGCAAGCTTTCAATAGCGAAGTTGAAAGCCGTATACACTTATGCTAATGAAGTCAGATGCACTGCACACTGTCACCAGCAAAGGCAGGGGCCCTGCACATTGTCACCAGCAAAGGCAGGGGCCCTGCACACTGTCACCAGCAAAGTTAGAAGCCCTGCACGCTTTCACTAGAAAAGACAGGAGCCCTGTACACTCTCACCGGAAGTCAGAAGCCCTGCACTTTTTCACTAACAAAGATAGCAGCCCTGCACACTTTTACTACCAAAGTCAGAAAGACTGCACACTCTCACCTGCAAAAATCAGAAGCCCTGCACACTGTCACCAGCAAAGACAGGAGCCTACACACTCTCAACAACAAAGTCAGAAGACTTGCACATTTTCATTTGCAAACATAGGAGCCATGTACACTTTTACTAGCAAAGTCAGAAGCCCTGCACATTATCATCAGCAAAGTCAGAAGGCCTGCTCACTCTCACCTGTAAAGTCAGAAGCTCTCCACACTCTTACCAGTAAAGTCAGAAGCCCTGCTGACTCTCATCTGTAAAGTTAGAAACCCTGTACTCTCAAACCTGCAAAGTCTCACCAAGCCAAGGTTATAAAACACAACACAATCCTTGCCATGGCAGTTGTCAAAGGCTGTCTCCTTGGTGGCAAAACAGCATCAGAAGACAATCATACATTGATAGCTTTTCCATGTCACAGAAGAAGCTGATCATTGATACCATCTATCCTTCCAGTGCCTCCCTCCCAGCATCTTCTCTGTCCTCTTCCCACTTTGTGCTGCATGTCTTGCGTTATTCTGTCCCTTGTGCATGTGCTGACCTGTGCCCAAGTGTCTCACTTTATTTCCCCCACCTAGTTTGTGTTCACAGTCTCATGTTACTATGGCCAATGATTGTTATTTGATTTAGTTGAGCTGGATGTTTTGTGACCACAAGGACATTAGCACACTAGGCCTTTCTGCCCACCATTTTTTTAGTTCTTGTAGATTCATATTCATTACTTCAGTAACTCTGTCTATCCAGCTTAGCCTTTACTACTCTCTTCTTCTTTTGCCAGCAGTGTTTCCAACATTAGTGCCTTCTACAGTGGACCCTTTCTTTGTTTTATGTGGTACAAGCATTTGAGTTTTAGTTTTACTCTCAGGCCTTCCAGTAAGCAGTCTGCATTTATTTCTTTAAATGTTGACTGATTTGATCTTGCAGTCTACAGAATTTCCAAAAGTTTTGTCTAACACTACAGTTCATTGATTTTCGGGAGCACAGTCTTACTTAAAGACCAGTTCTCACAGCCACGTATTATTACTGGGAAAACTATTGCTTTGATTTTATGATCCTTTGTCAACAATGTGATGTCTTTTTTTCTTTGACATCTGACTCAAATTTGCAATAACATTTTTCCCACTGGTACCCTATGTAAATGGTGACAACTGGGGTCTATAGTAAATGCTCGAAGAGGCGTTACATCGAATGCCTCTTCAACAACATGTAAACACTGACCTCACTAAACTGCGAACGTTCAAAATAGTGATTTCTTTCCCTGGGAAAGAAATCGCTAGCACTAAAAACACACACACACACAATTACAAACATAACTAAGTGGGGGGCTTCACCCCCACAGCCCCCAATATGGGGGGCTGTGCCCCCACCCCACCCCTAACTAAATATACCAACTCTGAGATCCCACTACAGTGGGGTAAAGGGCAATGTCATGGCTCAGGCCAAGTAATTTTTTTCCCCTGACTCTAACACGCAAGTATTGGGGGAACTACCAGACATATCCAAAAATCACAGCCATGCTTTAGTAGTCAAACACATTCTCTATGATGTTTTATGTCTGAGCATGTGCACTAATGAAGCATGTCTCAAGATTGTGCAATAAGTCTCAACATCCAGGGATCCAAAGAATAGCTTGTATCATATGCAAAACACAACATAACCATTTTGTTTGGGTGGGGGTTACTTGGCAATGTGCATGGTGTGTGTGTGTTTGTGTGTGTGTCTGTTTCAGTCTGCCCTCTACACAACATGTCAACACTTACCAACAAGAGAAAACGTATGCTAAATCACCACATTTGAAACAGTCACACATCAGACAGGTCAGAGATATGTCACATGTGGGAATAAAAGAACTACTAGGATGCCACACACACACACACACACACACACACACACACACACACACACACACACACACACATACACACACACACACACACACACACACACACACACACACACACACACACACACACACACACACACACACACACACACACACACACACACACACACACACATGCTCAGACACACATTCACACACACATTGGAAATGATTGCCTGTGTATCTTAGTCTACTTGTCAGCTGAGAAAATGACAGCTTTTTCTATTCATAGGTTCATAGGTTCATAGGTAGGTACTAGGCTATTAGCCCTAGGGTCTATACAAGCCTAGCCAAAAAGGTACCCTGGCTTTCGCCACCCAAGAAAATTATTTTCCTGTGCCCCTGTCAAGCAGAACCACAGAAGTGATCCCCGGGGTGAATTTCCTATTACCCATCCAATCATCAAGATTTTTCTTGAAGAGTGCTAATGAGGAGCTCTGTTTGACATAGATAGGTAGTCTGTTCCAGAGTATGGGAATTCTCTGGGACAGGAATCTATCCCTCGAGCATGTTCGGTTTATTGTGGTGACAAGGTTTAGGTTCCTAGAGAGTGTAGCTCGGAGGGATTGGGATTTCTTGAAGTGGAGCATGTCCAACAGCTTTGGGTTTGACCTAGCTTTGTATGTTAGGCAGAGATTGCCTCTGAGTAGGCAATATGCGACGGAGTAAAGCTGGAGTTTTTTGAGACCGTCTGCCTAGGGCATCTGTTTGAGACCAGTAATCCTCTTTGTGAGGTATTTTTGTGGCCTTTCCAGTTGTTGTAGATGTCTTGTGAGGTACATACCAAAAGGGGCGTTGTACTCTATAATGGGTCTAATGAGTGATGAGTAGAGGGGAACAATGACCTCTTTTTTTCTGGATGAGAAACCTTTTGTGATGAGGTGTGCCACATAGAAGGATTTCATGACCACTGTGGCGATGTGATTATCAAAGGAGAGACTACTGTCCACCTGTGTCCCAAGGTCTCTTTACCAAAGGGGATGAGTTTTTACCAAAGAGGATGACAATGCACTTTTTGGCATTGAGCTTGAGACCATGGCTTTGACACCAGGCATCTGTCTCAGTGAGGCCTATTGTAGGATGTCCACATCATTAGGAGTTTCGATTATGGCTCCTAGTTTGCAGTGATTTGTGAATTTAGTTAGCCAAAGACCTTCTGTGTTAGCCTGTACTTCAGAGAAGTAGATACCAAACAGGAGAGGACCCAGGACTGAACCCTGTGGTACTCCACTTGTCACTGGTCTGAAGTCTGATTTGGAGGCTGCTACTTTCACAGTGTGGTTCTGTCAGTAAGCCAGTTGGCAACCCATCTTGTGACATAGGGATTTATACCTAGTTTAGTGAGTTTATCTATAATTCCAGAGTGGGGGATGGTGTTGAATGCCTTGGTGAGATCTAGATAGGCTGTGCGAACCACCTTACTCTCATCTGTGGCTTTGGTGACTACTTCAAAGAAGTCTATCAGGTTTAGGAGACATGATCTGCCTTTTACAAACCTGAACTGTGTGGAGTCCAGAGTTTGGAGATCTCCAGTGTCTTTGTTATGAGTTCCATGATGATATGTTCCATGGCCTTGCAGATCAGGCTCGTCAGGCTAATGGGGCAGTAGTTCCCGGGGTCTGTTGTGGCCCCCCCTTTGTGGAGTGGGAAAACCATCGCGGTGCACCATTCAATGGGCACAAAGCCTGAGGTGAGGCTATGACTGAACATGGTACTTAGGTGGGGTGCCAGTTTATTCTGTAGTTCATGTAGAAGGCAGCCTGGGATGTTGTCAGGTCCCATGGATGCTGTGTACTTGGCTTTGGAGAGTGAGGTTTTTACCTGTGCAGCTGTGATTACAGGAACTTTGCATTCTTCCGGTATAAAGATGGGCCCTTTAGGGGTGAGAGGGGGGGTAAAGTTAGCACTGAACCAGTCTGCCAGGATGTTGGCAATATCAGTTGGTTCTGTATATTTAGTGTCATTGTGCTGTAACTCAGAGCAGAACTGAGTGTTGCCATTGAGATTCTTGACATAGCTATAGAATGCTTTGTGGTTGTCTTTAGAGTCAGTGGTGATTTTGTTTTCATAACTAGCTTTGGAGGATTTTATGAGGGATCTCAGCTTCTTACTGAGGCTGACCAGGGAGTTCCTCCAATCATGGGATTTTACTCTTTTTTGCAATAGTTTCTTTCTTCTGTTGTAGAGTTTGTTTATGGCAGAAGACCACCACATTGGATTTCTTTTTTTGGAGGATAGCATCTTGGTTCTGTTAGGGATAGCACAATCCATGCACTCATGTAAGTGCTTATAAAGTGCATTTGTGTAGGATTCAGCAGTCGTACCTCTATTGTCCATCTGCATGGGTGTCATGAAGTTTGCCACTTCTGTCTTAAGAAGTGTGAAGTTGGCTTTGAAGAAATTTTTTATGGTTGTTTTCCTAATGGGGGGTGGGAGTGGGATGTGGATGTCTAGGGTGATTAGCTTGTGGTCGGATCTGAACAACGAGGAGCTGACCTCTGGTGTGGAAAACCAGTCACCCATGTTGGTGATGACCAGGTCTAGGATATTGCTGCCCCTGGTGGGGGTGTGGATAAGTTGATCCAAGGCACTGGAATTGATGATTTCCAGAAAACCTTGAGCAAAAGAGTTGGTACACGAGTAGTTTTCCCAGTTAATGGTAGGGTAGTTGAAATCACCCATTATTAGAGTGTTGGGTTGTACCTTAATATTTTCCAGTGTATCAAGAAAAAAGGAGTGGGAATCCTGGGTCATGCTAGGAGGTATGTAGCAAGCTACAATCTGGATTGCGGTTCTGCCCAGAGTTAGTTGAACTTGGATAATCTCGGATGCATTATGCTGAGCAACTAGCTTGGAGGTGTGGATATCCTTCATGAATATGGACACGCCTCCACCTTTAGTGTTTCGGTCCAGGTTTGGTGGCCAAAAGGTGTGGTATGAATTATAGCCTGGTAATGCAGTGGTGCTCTCTGAACCAGGTCTCTGTCACTGCACAGATGTCAATGTTCTCCATTTTAAGGAGTGCCTTGAGTGAGTGCATTTTGAGGTTTAGACTTCTAGCATTGAGTAGCATTACCCTCAGATTTTGCTTGCTTGTACCTGTTACGGTGGTGAATTTGTCATTTGAACATTGCCTAAAAAAGGCACTATAGGGGTGACAAGAGCCTTTGCCAGTATCCAGAATCCCAAGGGTGACAGGTGCAGGCCATCTCTGGCAAAGCAGCGTGGTCTGTCTATCATGCCATCCCAGGCAGACAGATACTGGATTCCCTTAGAATGACACCAGAAGCTTAGCCAATTGTTAAAGTCAATCATTTTGTCCTTGTACTGTGGTGGCTGGAGTGTGGGGAGTGCCTTCTGTGTGGCGTCTGCATGTCCTCCCCGTGGTTGGGTGGTGTTCGAAAGACATGCGTAAATGGGCGTACCTTCGTTGAAGGTTGGACGTCGAGCTGGCACTTCGGCATTCGTAAAAATCTACTGCCAATCATTAACGTGCCGAAGTTCCGCTGTGGCGACCCCTAATCGGGAAAAGCTGAAAGACAAACAACAACAACTGTGGTATCATTCTGGGTGATGGCAGGATGCTACTCAGGGCTAGGGTCATAGCTGCCTGGGCTACAAGATTGAAGAGCTCCTCCATGTCTCTTTTCATGTAGTCCAGGGAGGTACGTCTCAGGTCATTCACACCAACATGGACAATGACAGAGCCATATTTGTACTTGTTGTGGAGTGACCTGAGTGTGTGCATTATGTGGCAAATCCTGGCACCCGACAGGCAGCTGAAAGTAACTTTTTCCTTGTTTAGCCTGGTGAGTGGAACATCAGTGTGCCTGACTATAGAGTCAACTATGTATAGAGTGTTGGGTACGTTATGCCTTATGGGCTGCAGTTGAGTGGCACACTGAGTATGTGGGCTGTGTGTCATTTGGGTTGTGTTGGGGGTGGAGGTTGCTTGCATTTCTGCTTTGGAGGTCTTGGTTGTTTGGGTAGATTTTTACTGAGAGCCTCCGTGAATGTAGGTGTGTGTTTTGTGCTTCTGTGTGTGTGCTTTGGTGGTGTAGGTTTTGAGGGACTATATGATGAGTGTGGTGTGGTGCAAGTGTTTACCTTCTCCTCTTGACTGTCTAGCCCAGTCTTCGGTGAAGAGAGCTTTGCTTCCAGTTTGGCTATATAAGTGCATCTCTTACAGGTCATAGTTTTGGGTGGTAGGAGGAGAGGGTTGTCTGTGTACATGAGGCAATTGCTGCATTGTCCCAAGATGCCCAGATTCATCAGGTAGACAGGAGAAAACACTGGGAGCTGACCTTTAGACATGCCTGAATAGGTGCTTATTTATTAAGTACTAAAAACTGTTTTCCTCTAGACAAGTGTGGAAAGTTGAGTATTGTAGTAATTTGTAACTTATTTAGTGCTTACAATGAGTTCTGAACAAGTGCTGAGCTCAAAGAAACAGATTTGAGTGCTAAAACTTAAAAGCTGGCTAGTTGCAAGGGAAAATTTGAAGAGCAGACTTTATGGTGCCAGGAATAGTTTAACCCTAGTTAAGTGTGGGGCGGGCTCAGGAGTTCACAAACAGTCCTGGACACACCAAATCCGTATCTGGACAAGACCTGCCACAGCAAAGGGGGGAAGCAAGTTTAGAATTTTTTTTCCAGTAAAAGTGGAAATGGAGAAAGCTGGAACAGAAGTTAATTCAACGTTAAGAATCTGAGTGGGTTGACCTTCACAAATGTTCTCTATTAGATTGAATGAACTAATGACACTAGACTGGGAGGAGTGTCACAGATCAAATATACAGTATGGGTGGGCAACTGCAAAGCCACCAAGTATAAGAACACCACAATACTAGGGAGGGTGGATGTGGTATAAGAACACAACACTAGGGAGGGTGGGTGGGAAAAATGACAGTTCCTATTGATTGTTAATTTGATATTGATGTTTCTCTTGGATTGTAGGCGGTGGGAAGGCTTTATAGAGACATGACCACAGTATATGGCATCCAGTATCTCAGGAAAGCCAGACATGTGTTAATAGTGCTGGTTCTGTCCTCTTCAGTCTTGGGAAATCATGCATGCCCATTAACATGCAGTAGCATGATGATGAAGAACATTTGAATATTCATGAAACAGAAGCCTTAGAAAGACCCAATGTGTCCCAAGTTGGTTGCTGAAAGGTCTCTGTAGCTAGTATGGGAAGTACTCATGGCTAGTGCCCACCAATTAAAAGAAAGCTTCAAATAAAATATCAAAGCTACTATCTTAGAAACAGCCAGAATTACACACTCACACCTGTGCAACCAACATTTAAACCTGCAATTGGAGAAAACCCCCTCTTTAGTATAGTACCTGCCACATGGAATGAACTTTGTACAGTAATAAAAAATACATGAAGCATTGATACATTCAAAAACGTCAATAGCAATACTTGCAGAAAGAATCCAAAAGCACCTGCTTTCTTGACATTGGTTAATCACGGCAGCATAGTTCTTATTAAGTATTACAGAAATGTTATTATACCTCCTACTATCTGTACATATTGTAAATATTACAACTAAAGTTGCTAATCTGATTACTTGTCAGCATTGTTGGCATACTAATGTTATCAAACTGTAAAATAAATAAATAAATAAAATCTACATGTACATCATATCCACAGGTATAAGAAGAACATGCTTTCTCCGAGATTCAGCACATAGACAAAATACATTGAGCAAGCTCATGTTGGTAGTCAGGTCCACTCAAAAGTGACCGACATTCTGGTCATCAGTAAGGACATAGTAGGCCATGTGCTACCACGTAGACTTAAGAACAGAGCTTGGTCAGTACTGGTGGTAGTGTAACTCTAAACATGTCTGCTAGATGCTGGTTTGTTAGTTTTCCATGTACATTTCCCTTATATTACCACATGCAAACAGGCCGCACAACCATTGTGTTGATATCTGTGAATTACATTTTTAAATATGCTTGATTTGCTTGTCATTATGTGCTTATTTCCCTGTGTGTGAACATCTACATCTATTTATGCACTCATTTGCATTCACAACATACTCCGCTGTGCAAACTCTGGTACAGCCGAGCGACTGACATCTATGAACTGGCACCATACTGCATGATGCTAAAAAATATGAAACTGACCCGTACATAGTACACAATTTGTGTATAAGTTCCAGATTTCCTGTCCAACCATATATGTATCTTTTCTTCTCCAGTCCATAAGCAGAATGTAATCCCTATGGGGTAAAGCATCTGTTTCTTTCTGTTTACATCTCTACACAAAGCAAATATGGTACTGGTGTACATATGACACATATTATAATAACATTTGCCTAAACAATATGTTTGTTTTTTCAGACTCATAACAGCAACAGCTGAGAAATTGCAAATCTGCCCTTATATTCAGTTTTTGACAGCACTATTCATTAAAAAGAGCTAATCCACAAATGAGAAATCAACCTTGTACAAACAGATGGTCTGTATGTCAGCCTCCAAATTAAATATAATTTTATATTTAGTTTATATGCAAATACATAACACTAGAGAAAAGAATTACCATAATGTGCAATTAATTATTTTTTTTCTCTTTTTTATATATAAAATAAACCAAAGTTAAATTATAGTTTGCCTTGTAGAACACATTAAATGTAATGACCGGATCTTAATGTTTTCCACATGGAAACACCTCTGTAATTTTCCATCACTCCTGGTGTGTCTATCATAACACACACACACACACACACACACACACACACACACACACACACACACACACACACACACACACACACAAGCATACACACATAGGAACAGTAGTAGCTCCGCAAAATGAAATATTTATTATCTTAGGCAGTTAGCACAATGCATATTCCTGCTAAGCTAAAAGGAGATGAAAGAAACTCAACCAAACTCAAACTGAGATCAATTTATTTTATAGTTATTGGCTAAAATAATTCTAAATGGTTTCAGTAATTAAAAGGATGGGTCATGCAGTCAGATATGGCCAGTATTCAGCTGCAGCACGCCACCTTCTGCAAACAAAGTGACAAAATGAACATGCAGCAATGACATGATGGAAAATATGCAGCTGTACGTAAGTATGTATTAAAAAGCAAGGAAGGGCATGAAAAATGTCAATGAAACAAAAGTTCATAAATGGAAGTAATTGCCAAAATAAAGTTTTGCCTGTGCAACTGACATCTATGAGATGACACCACACTGCTTGGTGGCTGCAGACATCTTAGACTCATAGCAACTCATCCAACTTGAAAACACACCGGAAAATATTGGAACAGTAAAGCTGACAATGCAAAACACTGAGTTTAAGAACCCCCCCCCCCACACAAGCATTTTTGCAAAGGAAGGAAAGACCCCTTGTACCCCTCATATCGTTGCTTTTAAAACGTGCTACTTCTGGGATCATGTGGCCTTTGGGAAAAGGGGAGAACTTTCATCTTTTAAAATGAAATCAACACAATGCTAGCTATTTGGCATAAAGGTTTCTTGGAACTAATTAGGAGTGCTGGTGCTGGAAGACCTCTCTGAGAAATACTGAGCTGCCAATATCAAATCACTTACCTGAGGGTTATGGAAGGCATTTGGGGGATAGGAGTCAGCATACAGTACAAGGGTTGTAGACACCAGTATTCCATCAAGTAGTACTTTCATGTTGTAGATGGGCTTCACACAAATGTAGAAATGTGCGTACAGCAAACGAATCAACTCTGTTGTGACAGTCAAACTGCCATGGGGCTGGAAGAGTTAGGGTCATCAGGAAGACCGTGATGGCTGCCTGCATTACAACCTCCCATGAATGTCTGTCATTTGCAGGGAAATGAATGTACTTGTCAGGTCATGGGAGGACTGATGGCAGGCATTAAGGGAAAAAAAAAACAGATTAACCAAAATTATAGTACTTTTATTACTAAGCAAATCAGCAATAATTAAATGGATATGAGTTAGTGCAATGCTTCAAAGTTTATGCAAACAAGACAATTTTGATTCCTTTAATAACTGCTTTACCTTTTGTTTGGGAGATATGTAGTACTTAGAACAATGTGTCGCTAAGCACAGAATGTTTCATTTTTTAATGTTTTGTACTAATCTGTAGGAAAATATATTACTTGATGACTTTTTGCTTATCAAATGTTTATTTTTCTTGGTACTTTTTATCCCTTTTCCTGCTGAAGATCAGACCTCTGCAGATGCTCCATCTCATTTATGATTCATGACATTGTACAGTAAGACACAACCCAGTGCGAATGATTCTAAACTGGCAACAGAAATTAACCTGTCAATGACTATTGTCTTCTCTGCCAGTCCTTGTCTTTCAGGGACAAGTGACAGAGTGGTGAAGAGGTCATCATCCAGGCAGACATAAAGGGTTGTTTTTATTTTCATTGACCTATCAGCATTCTCCCACAGGACGACCTCCAAGGCACTCGCATACTCTTGTGCTTCTGCCAAATATGGTTACTGCCCTGTGCACAGCTTAGTGGTTGCAGACATCTTAGGTGCATAGAATTTCATTAAACTTTAAAACATCACACTATAAAATATTGGAATAATAAAATAAAGCTGACAATGCAAAACATTGACTTTAAGAAAATACACATGCACACAAAAATACATGAACATTTTGCACAGACAGAAAAGCCCACTTGTATCCTTCACACCCTTGTTCTTCTAACTTTACTAATTCTGAGATCAAGCAGCCATGGGAATAATGGGAAATGTTTCATGCCACCAAAAATCTGTGAACTGAACAGACATAATTGACACTATGCAACAAAACATGGATTAGACTAAACACATTTGATGTTTTCTGGTAGATGAAGACTCTGCTTGACATAACCCATATACTGAGGCATTTCTGCATGATTTGCTGCTTGACAGTTTTTCTGTGCTCATATGGAGCTAGGTGGCCACTCATTCCTACCATTCCTTGCCAGATAGTTACGCACCTAGGCCAGTAATTGATCCCAGGATGATTACGTCAAACACAAAGCATTACTAATCTGCATGACAGCTCTAGCAAGGATTTTCATCTTTTAAAACATGTGGAAAGATTAGTGGTGAGCATTCTGTCTGAAAATGATTTTCTGATAATAGTGTTTTGCTTTGCTTTCAGTACTGTCATACCTTGCAGACTGAGGTTATTTCTTAACTGGAGCGCAAAGAGAATAGATGAAACAGAGAACGGATAATGCTGTGACACATTGAATATTCCACACCAAATGCTTGGCTTGCTGAAAATGATTATACATTTGGAAGCACAGAATATATCAAATCATGCTGTGGTCAATCTGAACAGAGAACAACTGCTATGCAGGCTTACCACCCCTGTGTAAGCCTGTTTATAGATAAGCCTTACATTGAAGTAAATCACTAACACTGAGAGCCAGTCTTTTGGAATCAGGGCAGACATACACTGAGAGCAACCCTTTTGGAATTTGGTCCTTGAATTCAATGGTTTTATTGTTCAGTTGACTGATCTAGTTTTTTAAAGGAACGTGATTGCAATTTAGAGTTCTAAGTAAAGATGAAAGGTAAGGCTATGGAGGCAGCTTTTGTGCTATTATATGCTGACCTATTTATGGGATATTTTGAGACAGTTTATTTGCATGATCTCAGATTTATGATTTTTTTTTATGTGGTGGAAAATTGGTTATGATTTTTGGATGACTGTTGGCTAGTTAGGCAGGTGAGTAAGAATGAATTGCAAGAATGACAATTATTTGAATAACAATTTAACATGCATTTTATGTTAAAATGGATTTATTTACAAATGAATTTTAGATGTGCAGGTGAATAAATCTATAGGCGGCATGCTAGTAACAAGCATCCATAAAAAAAAAACTTTTTCTAAAAAATTGTTACTGTCACATAAGTGATTCAATGCCTATTAAAATTAGTTAATAATAATGTAATAAGTAATAACTAATAATTATTAATAGTAATGCAAATCGGAATTCATTCAAATGAACAGAGTTTTTAATGCTCAGGGGACCATATGCAGTTCAAGCGACTGATTTGGTCAACAGGTTTATTTGTTGGGGTATTCAGAAGATCAAATTTCGTCAAGTGGAAACCAGATGAAATGTGAAGGAATGATTTATTACAACATAAAGTTAGAGAGGGGATATTAACATATTCCAGGATTTATGTTGGTGTTGGAACAAATACAAATAAAATAAGATAAAAAAATCATTGATAAACATTGGCATATTTTAAAAATGGATGGTAAGTTGAAGCCTCTTTTGCCTAACAGATGCTTGTACGGGTATTTGATGGTTAAGAATTTAGGACAACACTTTGGTTCTTTTAAGAAGAGTAGGATAGAGTCAAAGAGAAAACCTGAGGGATATGTTGATTATTTTCCTTAAGGACTATGTGCCCAATGTGAATATTATTTAAGTGTTATAAATTTCCAGCAAAAACACAGCATTAAAAATGGTATATCATATATTTCACTAAATGGGTGATTTACACTGCAGTTTGAGGCTGCCTGCCCTTTTATGCTACTAGAATGTTAAAGGACAAGATTAGTGTCCACTTATTGTCTTAAAATGTAAAAGGGATAGAAGTGTGTGTTTTATATGGATTTAAGGGTATATCCTGGGGCTCATTTCGTGTTTATTGGAATAGACAAAGTAGAGCAGAAGATTTTTAGAAGTTAGAAATTGCAGGAAATTTGGGCCTGGTGGTGCAGCGATTAGCATTGTTGCCTCACAGCAAGAGGTTCTCCTGTTCGATTCTTGACTGGACCGCCTTCTGTGTGGAGTCTGCATGTCCTCCCTGCGATTCAGTGATGTTTAAAGACATGCAGGTAGGTGTGTGCATGAATGGGTGTGCCTTCTTTGAAGGTTAGGCATTGGGTTGGCAACTCAGCACCATAAAAATCTACTGCCAATCATTAGCGGACCAGAGTTACGCTGTGGCGATCCCTAACCAGGAAAAGCCAAAAGACATTACTTTAGAAATTCTGAATATGAAAGAGTGACTTTGGATCATAAACGCTGGAGCTCTATATAAACCAGCTTCAGTAAATATTTATAATAACTATATGTGAAACTTCAAAATCAATATTTTTTTATTTTTTATTGGCTTAAGTATTTGTGCCTACTTGGTTAAAATTGATCATGTGATGTGTCTTATTGTTATTTAAGAGAGGAAAAAAATTATGTGATTTATACACTGATGAAGTTTATGTGAAACCAGTCTGTGATGGATATTTTGAATAAAGGAGACACTTGTAATTTATTGATTTTTTCTTTTGTGTTTAATATTGTTTATATATTTTATGTTAACCAGCATTGGGGCGGTAACACAAGTGTCCATGTGTTGTTGGGATGTTATTTGTTGGGGTGCTATTATATCTATATCTATCTATCTATGTATACTATTTATCATTTGTTGACAGGATTAGTCCTCCTAAGGTAGTGAGCTCTTTTTAGGGAGACCCAAGTTAGTGTTTATACCACTAGATGAAATTTAACCAGGCCATAAGGGAACTTTAACTACCATTGTTATTAGATGCAGTAGTATCTTTTACATCCACCCGAGCTACCACCAACTGAAGCACATGGGACTTCAGTTTAACATCTTTTCCAAAAGACAACACACTCAGGAGTGTGGTACCCCTCCCAATCCTACACTGCAGTGTCAATAATGCAATTAGCTGTGGTGGGAAAAGAACCCGCAGCCTTCTGGTCTTCTAGCACCAAAGGCTAGTGTCCTACCTGTTGTGCCACTGATGTGTAGCTCTATATAGTGATATCCATCTGTGCTGATATCTATCGATATTTATATATATATATATATATATATATATATATATATATATATATAGATATATGGGTCTACTTCAAAATATCGAAACACCACATCATCGAGGATGAATTCAACAAGATGACATCTTAGAAACTTTAAAACATCGAACACCCGGAACTCTGAAAGCCATCCCTGGGAAAAGAACCACTTGGCCACCAGGACAAAAAAACAAACAAAGCAAATAAAACCCTCCAAAGTGGGGAGCTTCACCCCCGCAGCCCCCATAACTAAATATACCAACTCCGAGATTGCACTACAATGGGGAAAGGGCAATGTTCACCATGGAGGATGAATGATTCTTTTCCTGGGGTTTGTTTTTGATGATTCAGGTGTTCGATATTTTAAAAGTTTCAAAGATGTCATCTTTATGAATTAGTCTTCGACGATGTGATGTTTCAATATTTTCAGGTAGACCCTCCTTTGCTTGCTGTGTGTTTGTGTATGTGTGTGTGTGTGTGTGTGTGTGTGTGTGTGTGTGTGTGTATTTATATAGAATGCATATGAGTATAGTCTAAATAAGTAAAGAACCATTAAAAAAGTAATGATTTGCTGAAAACTTACTTTTCTTTGAACTGTTAATTCTACAATTATTTAACAAATCAAAAAATGAAATCAAATTCATTTTTTGCTCATTAAAAAAAACAAACACTAGTTATTTGCAGACATAAATTTTGTCTGTATAGTGGTACTATTAGGCAAGGGGTGTTTAGCATTGTAATGTGTAGTATTGGAGTTAGGAAGTGTTAGGGTTAGGGTTAGCCCACATGAATAAGTTAGGGTAGGGGCTCTACCACCCTACGCATTTGTGTTAACCCTAACCCCAGTATTTCACATTAGGGTACTAAACACCCTTTTCCTAATTGCACCACTAAACAAGACAAACATATTCACACACACACACACACACGCACACACACACACGCACACACTCACACATGCGCACACACACGCATACATACACCCATTTCCTTCATACCTCTCAACCTCTTAGCACAAAAACTCTGGACAAAGCTAAAAATAATGGGAGGACAAAACCCCCAAAATAGGGAACATTTTTAAATATTGCTCTCATAAACTTAAAAAGTTAAAGTCAAAGTAAACTTTATTGTCATGCAGATCAGCACAGAAGGCAAAAGTGCGTATCACTGCACAAAATTTTGATACTCAGGCTTGTACCATAAGAATGACAGTTGACAGAAGGAAGATAGATTAAATTAAATAATTTAAAATACTAAAAGTAGAAATCAAAAGTATACTAAAAATAAAGTAAATTATTGTAAATCTTTTTACAGTAGAAGCAAAACAAATACAACAACAGGAACAGTATCAGTAGAAATATAAGGATGTATAATAAACAGTACTATGAATAAATAAAGAGACACACGTAAAAAACTTATCCACACCAACAATATATGCCATAAACATACAGTTTACAGTTTTCATAGTACAGATAGAGATGTATAAAGTGAGCTATGCAGAGAGTTATGTAAATAACTGACATATTGCACATAAATAATGTTTTACCCATTTAGCGGGTTAAGCTATGGGTTTGTTGTTTAGCAGTCTGATCAGACCATAAACAAATTTGCCTGGACATCCATGTCCCGTTCCCACCCCCAGCCAAGGAAATCACTGTAAAGAATTTCTCAAAAGCCAACTTTGCACTTCTCAAGACTGAGGTGGAATCCTTCAAAGCCCCTGGGCCAGAGGATAATACAGCCCAATCTGCAGAATCCTTTACAAATGCATTCTATTAGCACCTGCAGGAATGCATGGATCGTGCTATCCCAAATAAAACCAAGACTCACTCCTCCAAAAACAGGAGACCTGTCTGGTGGACCCTGGCCATAAATAAGCTATACAACAGAAGGATGAAGCTATTACATGACAGAGCAAAATCCCAAAAAGGGAAGGCATCTCTGATCAGTATTAGCAAGAAACTTTGATCCCTCATAAAATCATCAAAGGCCAGTTTCGAAAGAAAAATTGCCCTAGACACTAAAGATAATCACAAGGCCTTCTTTAGTTATGTCAGGAACATGGGTGGAAACTCCCAGATATGCTCTGAATTGTTGCATAACGGTACAAAATATACCGAACCTACAGACATAGCCAACATCCTGGCAGACAGATTCAGCGCAAACTTCTACCCCCTCCCCCCCCAAAGAAGCAAATCCCTATCCCAACTGAATGTAACCTCCCTGACATCACAGATGCATAGGTGGAAGCTGCCCTCTCCAAAGCAAAATTACAGCATCTATGGGACCGGACGGTGTCCCAGGCTGTGTCTTACACGAGCTCTAAGAAGAACTGAACCCTCACATTAAGTCACTGTTCAAACTTAGCCTTACTACAGGATATGTACCCAAAGAATGGCATACAGCTACAGTGGTCCCACTCCACAAAGGTGGTGCCACAACGGACCCCGGAAACTATCGCCCCATAAGCCTGACTAGTCTGGTCTGTAAAGCTATGGAGTGTATTATCATGGAACTCATAAACAAAGACATTGGGAGCCTCCAGACACTGGACCCTACCCAATTCGGCTTTGTTAAGGGCAGATCTTGCCTCTTAAACCTAGTTGATTTCTTTGAAACAGTTACCAAAGCCATAGATGAGGGCAAGGTAGTCCACACAGCCTACCCGGACCTCGCAAAAGCCTTTGACACAATACCCCACTCGGGCATCATAAATAAGCTTACCAGCTTAAATATCAACCCCTATATCACAAGATGGGTTGAAAACAGGCTCAGAGATAGAACCCACATGGTCAGAATCGCAAGTGCCATGTCCGAATCCAAACCAGTTACAAGTGGCATCCCACAGGGCTCAGTTCTGGGACCTCTCTTGTTCAGTATATACTTCTCTGAGGTTCAGGCTAACACGGGGGGATTATGGCTGACAAAGTTCACAGATGACTGCAAACTGGGGGCCATAATCGAATCTCCAGCTGACACAAGCATCCTCCAAAAGGGTCTCACAGAGACGGATGCTTGGTGCCAGAGCCATGGCCTCAAGCTAAATGCTAAAAAGTGCATAGTCATCCCCTTTAGGAAAAACAAGGTGCCCACAAATTACCACATAGGTGGTAATCCATTAAGTATGGAAGAAGTAATTAGAGATTTGGAGACCAACGTAGATAGTAATCTCTCCTTTGATAATCACGTTGCCAAAGTGGTTAGAAAGACCTTCTATATAGCCCACCTTATTATGAAAGGGTTCACATCTAGATCAAGAGAGGTCATTGTGCCCCTCTACTTGTCACTCATCAGGCCCATAATTGAATACAATGCCCCTTTTGGGATGTACCTTACCCGACACCTGCAGCAACTGGAGAGACCCCAAGAGTACCTCACCAAGAGGATCATGGGCTACAAACAGATGCCCTAGGCAGCTCGACTAAAGAAACACCAGCTCTGCTAAGTTGCTTACCGCCTACTCAGAGGCGATCTATGCCTGACGTACAAAGCCATGTCAAACCCAGAATTAATGGACATGCTCCACCTCAAAAAATCCAAGTCCCTTAGAGCTACACGCTCCAGGGACCTAAACCTCAGCACAAAAATAAATAGGACATGCTGGAGGGACAGATTCATTTCCCAGAAGCTCCCCTCACTCTGGAATAGAATCCCAGTTCATGTTAGACATAGCCCCTCGCTGACCCTCTTCAAGCGAAATTTGGACGTGTGGATGGGAAATCGCAAATTCACCCCTGGGATCTCTCCTGTGTCCCTGCTAGACAAAGGCACAGCAAACTAATCTTAAAAGGGTACCTTCTGTGACCTACTTTACAGAGGCACAGTAGGCTAATCTAATAGGGAGGCGGAAGCCAAATACACTCTGGCTAGGCTTATAAATGCCCTAGGGCAGATAGCCTAGTAACTACCTATGAGCCTATGAACCTATGATAACATGTGGGAAGAAGCTGTTACAGAATCTGGATGTCCCGCATCTAATTATTCTGTAGCACTTCTTTGTTGGCAGGAGTTTGAACAGTCCATAAGCCCGATGGTGTATATCCCTCAATAATTTTCAGACTCTACCATAGCATCTGTTTGAATATATGTCCTGTAGGGATTGAAGATTGGAGCCAATGATTTTTGTGGCCTGTTTAATGATCTTAGAAACAACCAAAAAACTCTCTTGCACCAAAGTCCTCCGACAAGTAGCAAAAATGTCCAAAAATATCCAAAAACCAAACAAGCAGAGAACATCCACGTGGAATAAAATACCATAAAACTTTATTTTCACAGATGAGCGCTTTCAGGCCATATGCCCTTCATCAGATGGAGGGCATATGGCCTGAAAGTGCTCATCTGTGAAAATAAAGTTTTATGGTATTTTATTCCATGTGGATGTTCTCTGCTTGTTTGGTTTTTGGATATTTTTGGGCTGTTTAATGATCTTATCCAGTGCTTTCTGATCAGCTTGAGGGCAATTTCTACACCAGACAATGATGTTGTTTGTCGGTACGGTCTCAATTGTGGCTCTGTAGAAGGTAAGTAGGACCTGGGCTCTACGAAGTCTGCTAAGAAAGTGGAGACATTGCTGGGATTTCTTTATAAGGTAGGAACTGTTTTTTTGGCCAAACTTAGGTCTTGCGATATATCTACCCCTACGAATTTGGTGCTGTTTACTCTCTCCACTGCTGCACCATTGATGATGCTAGGGGTGTGTATCTTATTCTCCTTCCTAAAATCGATGATGATTTCCTTGGTTTTCCCAACATTTTGTGCTAAGTTGTTGTCAGTGTACCAATGAATGATTTGGTTCACCTCATCCCTGTAGGCCCCCTCATTTTCCCTCTCGATAAGGCCGATTATTGTGGTGTCATCTGCAAATTTAATGATTCTATTTCACTGATGCATAGCAGTGCAATCATGTGTTAGAATTGTGGACTGAGTATGCAACCTTGTGGGACCCCGGTGTTTAGGGTGATACTGTTTGAGTGATGCTTAAACTATTTGTAGCCCTTCAGTCAGGAAGTAAAGGATCTAGTTGCATATTTTGTTTTCTATGCCTAGGTTACTCACTTAGACAGTAGCTGTTGTGGAATTACCATATTGGAGGCAGAGCTGAAGTCTATGAACAGCATGCGTATGTAACAGTCCTTATTTTCCAGGTGGTACAAGGTGTGATGAAATGTTAAGGCTATGGCATCTGCAGTAGAACGATTTGGCCTGTATGCAAATTGTAAAGGATCAAATGTAGCAGATAGGCAGGATGTTATGTGATCCTTGACCATTTTTTGAAACATTTCATCACTACTGAGGTAAGTGCAATTGGCCG